>NC_087181.1:5612118-5619618 GCF_035594125.1 Scylla paramamosain
TAGTTTCTTATCCATGGATTGTTCATCTGTTTTGCTGAAAAAAAAAAAAAAAACTTTTCCTGATTGAGGTGACAAGAAAGTTTTCTAGTGCTCGAACAAAGACAGCAGCTATTATAAAAGCTGTGTTTGCACCTCATTCTGTTGATGTTGCCTTAAAAAGCCTAAAAGAAAATGAAGTAGTACACTGTGGAATTGCTACAGATGGTAGTAATCACGATGCATTAAAGCTGTTTCCTGTAATTATTCAGTACTTTGACTGGAAAAATGGTGGTTTACAGTCAGAACTGATTGAGTTAAGAACACCCCAAATGAGACTGCAGACAGTATTGCCAAATATGTGAAAGAAACCCTAGATAAACATGGGCTTACTAAAAAGTGTGTGGCATTTACAGGTGACAACTGCAATACAATGTTTGGAGGATTAGAACGTAACGAAGAAGGGAATAATGTGTTTGCAAATCTGAAGATGTTGGAAAAGTCATTGATTGGAGTAGGTTGCCCAGCACATATTCTGAATAACTGTGTTCATCATGGAGCAGAAAGAATGGATATTGATATTGAAAATATTATCAATAAGATTTATCAGCATTTTCATATCTACACAGTTCGCTCTGAAAAACTAAAGGAGTATTGTGAATTTGCTGAGGTTGAGTACAGGAAGCTTCTCTCTCATAGTAAGAGTCGTTGGCTGTCACTATTTCCTGGCATCACAAGGCTGATAGAGATGTTTCCTGCTCTTAAGTCCTTTCTTTCACAAGAGCAGCTACCAACAGTAATAAAAAAATTCTTTGAAAATGAAATGAGTGAGATTTACCTCTGGCACATGCACTCTTTAATGGCTGTATTTCACACACACGTTCAAACAATTGAAAAGGAAAGTAACTCTGTTGTAGAAGTGCTGACAAATTTGGAGTCTGTGTGTAAAGTACTTGCACAAAGAAAGAACCAGCATTTCATGTCTTTAAAAGTTAAAGGACTAATTACTCAGAAGCGCACAGAAGGAAAAGAAGAAGAGTGTAACAGGTTCTGTGTTGAAGTAGTTAACCTGTACAACAGATGCTCAGAGTACTTAGCTAAGTGGATGAAACCACTGGAAGAGTTCTCTTGTTTCAAGTGGATGGTCTTGAGTGAAATGCCAAACTGGACTGATGTGGAACCTTGTGTTGTATACTTGATAGACAAGGGAATAGAGCTTGATGATGTAAAGTGCTTTGACCAAGTTTGTAACTTGAGGCAGTTTGTAGAAAGGAACAAGAATGATGAAGACTTCAGTAAATTACCAGCACATAAAAAATGGACCAGATACTTTGAAGCATCAAAGAATATTGAATGCCACTCAGAACTGCTCAGAATTGCACAATTCTTTTTTGCTGTAACATCCCACAATGCTAATGTGGAGCGAGTCTTTTCGCTGATGCAAAGTCAGTGGACGAAGGAAAGGAACAAGCTGAGTGTTGATACAATGAAAGGTATTCTGACTGTACAGTACAACTACTGAGAGACCTCTTGCGTTGACTTCCTCAACTTTTTAAAGTCCAACAAGGAACTACTTAAAAATATAAGACCTACAGAAAAATATGTATCGGCACATCAAGCAACACACGCAGTGGTTGAAGAAGAGTTAGAAGACACCAACTAAGCTAAGTGGAAAAACGGAATTCAAGATTATCAGCCATATGCAAAGGTAAATAAGTTGAGTTTCTTTTAATTAATTTACATGTTTTCCAGTATCATATCAGGACCATAATCAGGTGTTAGTGAAGGTGTCCGGAATTTTGATAGTTCATATATGGCAACCCTAGTGTACCCCAACATAGCCCATGAATGGGTAAAACTATTTCTGGGCATCTGTCTGGCTGCAAATTCTTTTCCTTTACTGGTTCTTGAAATATGAATATGAACCAAGTTTTCATTATTTATTTATCTTATAGAAAATATTTTCATTATACTTTCAGAATTTAAGTAAGAATTTAAAAACTTAAATATGATTCCAGGTGATTGCAGTGGCTCCAAGTCTTGGGAAAACCATGTGTGGAGCACAAGCAGTCTGTCCACACTGAAAATTTTGAGCTCAAGCATACTTGCAGCACAACACATCTGCTGAACAATGCAGCTCCAATTCCTGCAGATAAACGAACTTCAGGCACATACCACAGAGCATTTCTGTGACTACACAACTGTGTTATAACTGGTAATGTTTAATTTAGTTGTGGTAAATGTGGTTAAATGACATTCATGATGAAATAGTTTTTAAACAACAGATCCTAAATATTGATTAATAACATTCACAACCTTATTGAAGCCTATATACTGTATGTACTATATTACATTATATGATGAGCTTTCATTTCAGTATATACATATTTGCTAGCAGATATCATTCAGCAATCTCATAATTCCCACTATTATCTAACCCATTTTCTAAGAACATAAGAAAATAAGGGAATGTGCAAGAAGCCGTCAGGGCTACACATAGCAGTCCCTGTATGAAACATATCTACCTATTTCTACCTATCATCCCCATCCATAAATCTGTCTAATCTTCTTTTCAAGCTCTCTGCTGACTCTGCACAAACAACCTAATTACAGAGCCTACTCCCGTCATCTACCGTTCTGTTTGAGAACCACTTCCTTCCTCTCTTTTAATCTAACTTGATCAAGCTTGAATTAAAAACAGAGGTGGGAAGAAATCATGTGGTTATTTTTTCTCAAAAAAATACATAAATAAATAAAAATAAATAATAATATGAATATAAATATGAATATCAATATAAATATGAATAAATAGAATATAATAAACCAACTTCTGCCTCCACTACTAACAAATCCTATCTTCTTTCACCATTTGTCCATACACAATCATACATTTCTTTATATACTAATACTTCACAATATGTATAACTTAATTTTGTGCAATTCTTGCTTTCCAGTTACCAAAATGCTTCTTTTTACAGACTGAATTGTGGTAAAGTGGCTTACAGCAGGAAAGGAAACACAACTGGCACATCTGAGTCAAGCGTGTTAACTGATGTGATGAGCAATGTGAACAAGTATTTTAAGATGTTTTTGGCAAGGAAAAGATGTGGTGGGAATAATGACTGTATATAAGGTTTATAATTACTGTTAATCACTTACTTGAAGAGGACAGTTGTTGTGGGTATGGGAAAAGTGTAAGATGACAGAGGTGAGATAGAAAGAGAAAAGTTGTTAACCTATTCTGTTACTAACAGAGGTAATAGCATTACTCAAGAAAATAAATGCATATACTAGTATGCTAATAATGACACAAAGTTATGCTAATATATTCCATATTTCCATATTTACAGGGACACCATCCACACCACCCATGACAGTCCAGCAATCTCGAAGGAAGACCAGCACAATACCACAGCAATTGATGCAAAGAGCAGCAGATTTCCTGCCTCCCAGGATGTTGTAATTTTTCACTGGACATCAATGATATGGTTTGATTAGTGTGACAGTGGAGGACGAGGAGGAAGAGGAGGAGGCAGCTTGCTGTAGCAGTATATTATCACAGTCCTAAAGGGATTACAGTAAGCACTGCATTTCTCGTTGAGAAACATTTTGTTAGCAGGAGCAACAAACTCTGGCAGTCCTGTAAAGGAAGTTACTTTAAGGCAATATATCTCATGTAATGAGTATCATCAAAGATTTGTTTAATTTTTACCAGGTTTCTGATTCCATTATTGGAGGCAAGGATACTAGTGAACATGACAAAAGTTTGAAACTTGGAAACCATGCATTTTTGTTTGTGATTAAAGAACTGAGAAATGGAAATTTTTTAGGTTATTCCTTTTATCTGGGAAAGACTGATATTATGCAGAGTGTGAGAATGATGACATGTTCATTAGGCTTAAGACATTGATACTTAAGTAACTGCACTTTTTTTTTCTTCCTCTGACCAAGAGGGAATACAATGTTCTCTTGGAATCTTGACATGTTTGCCGTCAATGGTAAATGGATCCATTTCTCGGATGATTCACCGAAGCTTTTGAAGAGACTCGGTAACACTATTGTGAAGGAGAAAAGTAAAGTACATACAGGGTAATGTAATTAAATGATGAACGTTTAATTTTCAATGATCATCAGCTTAAAAATATGAGACTTGCTCCTAACTGGTAAATTCAACATGTGTAGGATTTTCAAGTAATGAACAGAATAGACTACACATTCCATGGTAGGCTTACTGCCACAAGAAGCTGTCCTTATTGCAGTATAGGCATGTATATCAGGTGCATAGATCCTTTTCATTATTGAAATAGTTTACTTACTCTTCATTTTGATGATGTTTATTGCTAAATCTTGTAAAATTTGCAAGGAATGCAAGAACACCATGGAAACTGTGCCATTCACACACTGTAACAAGACAGCACTTCAGGTGCTGTGGCACAACTGGTCTTTGTTCAGTTCCCTTACCTTAGTTATTAATTAGATGAACCATACTTCCTTGACAAGACCACACTTCCTTGACAAGATTAAGACTTGGATTACCCACTGACTTCAGTTCCTAACTCTAAATTTGAAGATACAGTGATGGCATCAGACTACTTCTACCTCATAATCTTTTCCATGTAACTGATTGTGCCTGAAGAAGATTTTTGAGCCTCATGAATGTCAAATGACAAGGATATTTTGTCAGATACCAGCCATCAGTTAGACAGCAGCAGTGAGGCAGATTAGATTTATGATTTTACGTGGCCTTTTCACTTCCCAATGAGGAAAAAAAGTGTATTTTCTTTACCAGTCATAAGTTTGTGTTGCCTTTGCATGTGTTTCAACAACTAACCAAAAGCTTTAGTTTAATGAAACTTCGAGTATTTTATATCCTTAAATAGGAAATGGGAAGAAATAAACATGAAAAGTTGAATAGTAAATTTGCATACAGTACACAGATATGCCCACAAAATTTCTTTCTAGTTGTTTTTGTTTTTTTCACTGTATTCTTGCAAAAATTCTGCTCTTGTCCTACTGTCTCACTGCATGTCCCATGTCCAAGCTCAGGATGCTGTATTTTATCCTGCATATAATGTTTCATCAGGTTTGTGCTCTTTTCTACAGCATATGCAAAAATTATTTAAATTCTGCATGTTTACTTTGTGGTGACATAAATGCTTCTCTTCTCTGAAATTTTCTTTGGCTAGTTACATGTTATTAACAATATATCTTTAGCTGCCATATGCCCACTGTATATCCTTACTTTAGTGTTGTTGTTGTTGTTGTTGTTGTTGTTGTTGTTGTATGCAGTTCTGAGTTGCCATGTCATTTGTTCTGATATGGAAGTCTTTGTGTTCTCTGTTAGGTGGTGTAGCCTTGCTATGTTGACTCTGTTACCTCCTGATGTACATTCAAAAAGTCGATATGGGTAGATATTAAGGAAGGATCACAGTCAGCAGTACTGGGAGTAGTGTACAGGCCACCAAACAGTACAAAGGAAATTAACACCTGTGTGGCAGGAAATAAATAGAGCAGGAAGGTACAGTCTGGTATGTGTGATAGGAGATTTTAATTTTAGGAATATCAACTGGAGCCTGATGGTGGGTAACAAGGAATCAGAGGAATTTCTTAAGGTAACTCAATAATTTTTTTAAAACAGGTAGTCGTTGAACCCACAAGGGGGAACAATATTATACTAACAGGGAGAAAGCAGTCATGCAGATAGAGGTTGGAAGGCAGCTAGGTAACAGTGACCATTAGGAAATTAGGTACAAATTAAAATGGGAAGAAACTTTTAGAAGCAAAAACACTATTAAAATACCTGACTTTAGGAGAGGAGTTGACTGGCAACAGATGCAGAGTGAGGTCAGGTCTGGGACAGAGTTGAGAGATGGCAGGATGAGAGAGGTGAGGTGAGGTATGAGGGTGCAGGACAAGAGGAGGGAAGATGTGTCCAGAAGGGGCTGAGGAGAGAGAGAGAGAGAGAGAGAGAGAGAGAGAGAGAGAGAGAGAGAGAGAGAGAGAGAGAGGGTGAGATAGATGTGAGTATGTTGGAGGGTCAGGTCATACTGAAATGGGAGAAGTGAGGTTGAGGTGAGTAGATGAGGGAGTAGAGAGGATGGAAGGGGCCAAAATGAGGGAATTAGGTGAAGTAAATGTAAATGAGTTGTATAAATATTTTGTAGACAAACTGCATATAGGACAGTTAGCAAACATCCCGTATAGAGCAATAAGATCACAAAAAAAATTACCCTAAATGGATGACTACTAGGTTCAAACATTATACAGGATGGAAGAGAAGTATATATAAGAGATTAAGGGAAGGTGAAGAGGTTTCAGGACCACAATGTAATGAATTAGTTATAAGTCAGGAGGTTACCAAGGGCAATTATGAATTAAAGGTAGCCAGCCAGGTGAAGACGGACCCCAGGGGATTTTATCAGTATACAGGACGAAGAATAAAGATACTATAGGTCCACTAGAGGCAGCACATGGGGTGCTGGTTAGTTCTGGGGAGAAGATATTAAAATTCTGAATGAGTATTTTTTGACTGTCTTCACCCAGGAAAACATGCAGGATATGCCAAATTGTGAACAGATGTTTAAAGCAAATGAGAATGAGAAGCTGGTAGATATTTTCATAACTAAGGAGATAGTGGAACAGGAGATAGATAAGCTAAAAAGTTTAAGACACCAGGACCAGATGAAATATGTGCCAGAGTACTTAAAGAATGCAGAGGTTATTAGTGAGCCATTAGTCTCTGGCTTTAGGAAATCACTTGAGTCAGGTGAGGTACCAGTAATGTGGAGGCAGGCTAATGTAGTACCCATCTTTAAGAAAGGAGTTAAAACTTTACCATCTAATTATAGACCTGTCAGCTTAACTTCAGTTGTGGGTAAAATATTGGAGTCAATAATAGCAAGGAACATAAAGGAGTATTTAGACAAACATAACTTGATAAATCAGTCACAGCACAGCTTCATGAAGGAGAAGTCTTGCCCGACGAACTTGTTAAGTTTTTACAGTAAAGTGTACAAGGCAGTAGATAATGGTGATAGTTACGACAGCTTATATCTGAACTTTAGTAAAGCTTTTGACAAGGTACCCCACCAGAGGCTCCTGAGAAAGGTTAGGGCACACAGGATAGATAGGAAGGTGTTAGGCTGGATAAGGTCATGGCTAAGCGACAGGTGACAAAGAGTTGTAATAAATGGCTCTAAATCCAAGTGAGGTCATGTAATTAGTGGGATGCCACAGGGATCAGTATTAGGGCCACTGTTGTTAATATATATCAATGATTTGGATAGTGGAATTAATAGTGATCTTAGTAAATTTGCAGGCAAAGATTGGTAAATTAATTATGTCAGAATCAGATGCCATCTACTTGCAGGCAGATTTAGATAGGATGAATGAATGGATGGACAGATGGCAAATGCAGTTTATTAACAAATACAAAGTACTTAGCATAGGTAGAGGAAACCCACACAGTAGGTACACAATAAACAACGAAACTCTGGTAGGTTCAGGGTACGAAAAATATTTAGG
>NC_087181.1:5624618-5717118 GCF_035594125.1 Scylla paramamosain
TCTCTCTCTCTCTCTCTCTCTCTCTCTCTCTCTCTCTTTTCACTTACAACAACACATCTCTTCGTCTGCCACCACCATCACCACCAACACCGCCACCAGTCCTTCAAACAAACTTCCCTCTCGCGGCACGGTTTGCTTTCAGTGTTTTATTCCCCGGAGCGAAGAAGGTGAAGAGGCGGGATGCTGTTGCTGCTGCTGCTGTTGCTGCTGCTGCGAGTGACAGGAGGACCCGGTTGAAGGAGGGAACTACTAGGGAAAAGGAGCTGTATTAAGATTTGCCGAGCCGGTCCCGTGAAAGGTGAGGGTGAAAGGAGGCACCTGAGTGTCGATAATGCATGTCTGGGAAGCCGTTTTGTCAGACTTCTTTCGTACCATCTCACAACATTTCAAGCATCTTTTCCTCTATATACTTTTCCTCTTCTTTCCCATCGTCCTCACTCCTCACTAACTCTTTTTCCTCTTCTTTTTCCTTCTCTTCTTTCCACCTTTCCTCACTTTAGCACCTACTCTTTCCCCTCCCTCTCCTTCTTTTCCTCTGCTCTGCCCACTACGGCTTCAAAATGACTTAAAAGAGAGGCGAGGTGAGGGAGTAAGGCGGCAGTGCAGAAGGCGCTGTTGGCGGCGGTACTGGTGGTGGTGGTGGTGGTGGTGGTGACGTGGAAGGAAGGTGGAGAGAGTGGTGACGAGACGCTTCACAATGCAACACTCTCTCGAAGGGTGTGTGTCTTGGGTACGTTTCTGGGCGTGTGGTCCGCCAAGGAAGTGTGTAATTCATGCTGAGGCCAAGTCACCAGAGGTTTCCAAGCGTCCTGGCGCTGTCTCGAGTCCTCAGTGTCTCAATATTACGACTGTGGCTCACGATTTTCCGAGTCTGGCGCTGTCTTAAGTGACGAGTAGTGTTGCCAATCAGGAGTGTTTATCTTGAGTATGTCAGGTGAATGTGAGTCAAAATTTGCGTGGGAAAGACCCCTTCACGCCTCCCCAAGATGCACAAGATCGGACTTCAGAATCTTATTTCCTGCTTACATTTATCCCCTCAAAAGTCACAGGACGAGACTCACACACCTGTCACGTGCGCAGGAAACTCGACAGGTGTGTGTGTGTGTGTGTGTGTGTGTGTGTTTAGAGGGGAGTACACGAGGGGAAGACCGAGTGATGGTCGTGAATGACAGATGCAAAGGAAAGGAAAAGAATGAGGGAGTAAAAAGACAAAAGACAAAAAAAAAAAAAAAAATATATATATATATATATATATATATATATATATATATATATATATATATATATATATATATATATATATATATATATATATATATATATATATATATATATATATATATATATATATATATATAAGGAGGGAATAAAAACAGAATATGAATGAGGATGGCTAGAAGGGAAAAGGAGAGCATGAGGAGGCTGGTAACTGGTGGACAGGAAATGATGTATACAAATAAGATGAATATGCATTAGAGAAACAAAGAAGTGAGAGATGTATATGTATGTTATATAGAAGTGGATAAAAAGGAGAAAGTTGAGTGAATTAGAATATGTTAAACAGAATGGAGAGGGAGGAATGAGATATCAGAGGCGACATGAGAAAATAAAAACAGGAATGATGAAGGAATTAGTAGTTTACACATGGGAAAGGATAAGATAATGGCAAGTTAATTACAATTAGAGTATATAATGAAAAGATGGAGCCTGTGCAAAAGCCAAGTCGAGAAGGGGAAGGGTTTAAGAACAAAATTATATTTCGAGTTTTTCGCTGCAGCATGAATTAAATTAATAAAGAAATAAAGAAGCTCAAAGAATATGGCATGAGAAACTCGACAAGAAAAAAAGATGCTAGAATAAATCCAAGAAAAGCTACATAGAATAAATACCGTGAATTCACGACGAAATGCTTGACGCAACGAGCACGGCCAGAATATAAATTGGAGAAATGTACCGGCACTTTTACATTTACGAAAAGAAATATTACCAACAGAGAGAGAGAGATGGATAATAGACATTAAAAAAGCACATGCATTCTGTTTATAGAGAAAAATGATAAAAAAATAAACATTTGAAAATCCGAGAAAAATCAAGTGTATACAGTACAAGTATTGCATATAACAAAAGAAAACGCATTCACAGACTAAGTCATCTGTTCTCACAAGGACTCCTCTCAATCAACGAGTCCTCTCTGTTCCTGTGCACGCCGCGGGAAGACACTCTGCAAGTGGAATAAAGCACAGAGGCGAGGAGTAAAAGGGAATACAACACAGGGAAATAAAAGCAAGCGAGTGGAATACGTAAATGAAGTAGAATGATTTACGAGAAAGAATTATGAAGCGGAACAAAGCAATAGGATCACACGACGTAAAGGAATAAACTAGAGTACAATAAATCAGACTAGAATGGAATGATGAAAAAGAATCATGCAGTATAAAACAAGATGATAAAGTACAAACAGTAAAGCAAAAATATTTTGTCATATTTCTGGCTTAAGCAAGGCAGATCAAGGCAGAGTAAATGTCACAGTGATACGTCACTGATGTGTGTGAATGGGCCTTTAACGTGTATTCTAACAATCACAAACCGAGAAAATCACTTCCTGGTTCCATCGTGACAAGCACCCTTCCTCGTGTTAGTTCCATCTCTCTCATCACGTTAGTCCTCCTCCTCCTCCTCCTCCTCCTCCTCCTCCTCCTCCTCCTCCTCCTCCTTCCCTCTTTACGTGATTACTTCTCGCTTCTCCTCAATCCCACATTTTTTCCTCTCCTGCTCGAATCATTACGTTAAGAAAACACACGAAAAAGTAGAGCACCAAAGAACGAAAAAAAAAAAAGATATAATCAGTGTTACTACCCCTCTAACCACCACCAAAACCATTACCATTACCATTACCACTACCACTGATATTTCTTCTACCACAACAACCATCAAAACGGCCACCACAACTATCCGCACCACGTAGTATGTACGTATATACCAAGAGCACCATCACCACCACCGACACCATCACAGTCATTACAAGAATCAACACCACGTAGTAGTAGTAGTGGTATATACCATCACCACCGCTACCACAAGTACACTATCACACACAAACTATCGCAGCAAAAGCAAACATTAAGTCCTCACCTTACTCCGGCCCCTCAACACACACACACACACACACACACACACACACACACACACACACACAACTAGCCACAATTCACTCTCTTCCCTCAGCAAAAGGCGGGCTTTGGAGCACGGGCAAGCAGACAAGCAGGCAGAGGCAGTGGATGTAGTATGACCACAAAACACCAGGGGGGCACCAGATGGCTGTTCCTCGTTTCTCTCGCAGGATGATTTGTTGTCCCTGTAAACACTCCCTTGCTTGCTCTCCGCGCTGCGTGTAAACAGAGACTCGCACTGACAAGCCAACATTTTACTTATAGCCAGACTAGATTTCGGGGATGGAAGGAGGGGCAGGAGAGGATTCCAGCTCGTACCGCGCAGAGGAGAAAGGAAATGAAAAGCGACGCCGCGGGAAGAACACGACAGATAATGAAAAAGAAATTTGATTGAGGGAAAAATGCAAGGAAATTATATATATATATATATATATATATATATATATATATATATATATATATATATATATATATATATATATATATATATATATATATATATATATATATATATATATATATATATATATATATATATATATATATATATATATATATATATATATATATATATATATATATATATATATATATATATATATATATATATATATATATATATATATATATATATATATATATATATATATATATATATATATATATATATATATATATATATATATATATATATATATATATATATATATATATATATATATATATATATATATATATATATATATATATATATATATATATATATATATATATATATATATATATATATATATATATATATATATATATATATATATATATATATATATATATATATATATATATATATATATATATATATATATATATATATATATATATATATATATATATATATATATATATATATATATATATATATATATATATATATATATATATATATATATATATATATATATATATATATATATATATATATATATATATATATATATATATATATATATATATATATATATATATATATATATATATATATAAAGCTCAAATTTATGAACATATATTTCCCCTTGAGGAGAGTAGCATCTTTCAGCACGAGTACCATCACTTAACATGTAGGGAAGAAATTGCCTTCATAGTAAGTTTTTATTATTATTGTTATTAATATTATTATTTATTATTATTATTATTATTATTATTATTATTATTATTATTATTATTATTATTATTATTATTATTATTATTATCATTATTATTATTATTATTATTATTATTATTATTATTATTATTATTATTATTTATTATTATTATTTTTTATATAATTTCTTAGAAAGTGAGCTTATCCTTCTTTTGCCAAAATTTTCTTGAGATGGTAAACTATGAAATTAGATTATTTATTCAAGAAAAATAAAATAAAATAGCCTATATTTATAACAGAAGAAAACACAAACATATATAAAAGATCACGTGTTTAATATTGATGTACAGTTTGTTCACCACACACACACACAAAATAAATAATAATATAGTCCGGCAATAATGATGGACTGCACTTTTCCACGTCTTTTCGTAGACGTCCAAACCTTCAGGAAGTAGATAGTTCACGTGGGGAAGGCACCGAACGCCTGACTTCTGATTTAAAAAAAAAATTTGATAGGGGCAGTGCAAATTTAGTATTGTTCATTGCCTCAAAAATTCAATTCCTCCATCTATCAACTCGACACAACGTTCCAGATAACTATCCCCTCTTCTTCACTGACACTCAACTGTCCCCCTCTTCTACATTGAACATCCTCAGTCTGTCCTTTACTTATAATCTAAACTGGAAACTTCACATTTCATCTCTAGCTAAAACAACTTCTGTGAAGTTAGGTGTTCTGATGTATGGGAAGGTTCCACTCATACCGCTCTTTTAGATAGGGGAAATCAAAAGCTTTTCGTCTTATCAACTCCTCTCCTACTGACTGACTGTCTTCAGCCTCTCTCTCATCGCCGCAATATTGCATCTCTAGCTGTCTTTTACCGCCATTTTCATGCTAACTGCTCTTCTGATATTGCTAACTGCATGCCTCCCCTCTTCCCGCGGCCTCGCTGCACAGGATTTTCTTCTTTCTCTCACCCCTATTCTGTCCACCTCTCAAATGCAAGAGTTAACAAGTATTCTCAATCATTCATCCTTTTCTCTGGTAAACTCTGGAACTCCATGCTTGCTTCTATACTTCCACCTTCCTATGACTTGAACTCCTTCAAGAAGGATGTTTCAAGACACTTACATCCTGTAATTTTTTACTTCCGCTTTCGACTCTGTTCAGGGAACAACACATCAGTGGGGCTTTTTTTTTGTTGCAGTTTTGTTGCCCTTGGCCGGTGCCCCTCCTACAGAAAAAAAAAAGACCTAGTCATGCATTCATCACATTTCATTATAGACTGCTAAACTACGCATATAATGCAGCTATAAAACCCATACAAACAACGTGCATAGCTGAATACCCAGGGAAATAAAGGTCCTTGTATACTGTTGTAGTATAAAACTTAGTTACTCATATCTGAACTTTTTTCCCCAGTTGCTGAATCATTTTTAATCTACATAATACCCGCTTGGGTCTTTACGCTCGCCTCGCTGCCTGAGGCAGGTGCTGGGCGGGGGCAGGGTGTACTCCTGTATTTTAGATTTAGGCCACAGGGAGGCACCTAACATATTCACCTGCTCCGCTTGATCCCCCTGATAGGTTCCGATATATATATATATATATATATATATATATATATATATATATATATATATATATATATATATATATATATATATATATATATATATATATATATATATATATATATATATATATATATATATATATATATAAGAGGGACATTGGCCAAGGGCAATAAAATTCCAATAAGAAAAAAAAAAAAGGCCACCAAGATGCCAGTCTCAAAAAGGGTCCAAAGCGGTAGTCAAAAATTGAAGGATAATTGTCCTGAAACCTCCCTCTTGAAGGAATTCAAGTCATAGGAAGGTGGAAATACTGAAGCAGGAAGGGAGTTCCAAAGTTTACCAGAGAAAGGGATGAATGATTCAGAATATTGGTTAACTCTTGCGTTAGAGAGGTGGACAGAATAGGGGTGAGAGAAAGAAGAAAGTCTTGTGCAGTGAGGCCGCGGGAAGAGGGGAGGCATTCAGTTAGCAAGATCAGAAGAGCAATTAGCATGAAAATAGCGGTAGAGGACAGCTAGAGATGCAACATTGCGGTGATGAGAGAGAAGCTGAAGACAGTCAGTTAGAGGAGAGGAGTTGATGAGGCGAAAAGCTTTTGATTCCACCGTGTCTAGAAGAGCGATATGAGTGGAACCCCCCCAGACATGTGAAGCATACTCCATATATGGACGGATAAGGCCCTTGTACAGAGTTAGCAGTTGGGGGGGGCGGTGAGAAAAACTGGCAGAAACGTCTCAGAGCACCTAACTTCACAGAAGCTGTTTTAGCTAGAGATGAGATGTGAAGTTTCCAGTTCAGATTATAAGTAAAGGACAGACCGAGGATGTTCAGTGTAGAAGAGCGGGACAGTTGAGTGTCATTGAAGAAGAGGGGATAGCTGTCTGGAACGTTGTGTCGAGTTGATAGATGGAGGAATTGAGTTTTTGAGGCATTGAACAGTACCATATTTGCTCTGCCCCAATCAGAAATTTTAGAAAGATCAGAAATCAGGCGTTCTGTGGCTTCCCTGCGTGAAATGAAAAGAAGTGGAAAAGTGCAGTGTAGTATCATCAGCATAAGAGTCGATAGGACAAGAAGTTTGGTTTAGAAGCTCATTGATGAATAACAAGAGAGTGGGTGACAGGACAGAATCCTGAGGAACACCAATGTTAATAGATTTAGGAGAAGAACAGTGACCGTCTACCAAAACAGCAATAGAATGGTCATATAGGAAACTTGAGATGAAGTTACAGAGAGAAGGATAGAAGCCGTAGGAGGGTAGTTTGAAAATCAAAGCTTTGTGCCAGACTCTATCGAAAGTTTTTGATATATCCAAGGCAACAGCAAAAGTTTCACCAAAATCTCTAAAAGAGGATGATCAAGACTCAGTAAGGAAAGCCAGAAGATCATCAGTACAGCAGCCTTGACGGAACCCAAACTGGCGATCAGATAGAAGGTTGTGAAGTAATACATGTTTAAGAATCTTCCTGTTGAGGATAGATTCAAAAACATTAGATAGGCTGGAAATTAAAGCAATAGGACGGAAGTTAGAGGGATTAGAACGGTCACCCTTTTTAGTAACAAGCTGAATGTAGGCTAACTTTCAGCAAGAAGGAAAGGTAGATGTTGACAGACAGAGCTGAAAGAGTTTGACTAGGCAAGATGCAAACACGGAGAACCAGTTTCGGAGAACAATAGGAGGTCATCAGGTCCATAAGCCTTTTTGAGGGTTTAGGCCAGCGAGGGCATGGGAGACATCGTTGCGAAGAATTTTATTAGGTAGCATGACGTAGTCAGAGGAGTGAGTGGAGTAATCAGTGGAGGAGACGGAGGAACAAGCCCAGAATCGTCCAAGGTAGAGTTTTTAGCAAAGGTTTGAGCGAAGAGTTCAGCTTAAGTACCTTTTGTGGACCATCTCTCTATCATGTATAGCACGAGAACAAGCTGTGTTAAACCAAGGTTTGGAAGGTTTAGGTGGAGAAAAAGAGTGAAGAAAATTAGGAAAATACCTCCTCAGATATCCCTGAGTAGCAGAGGCAAAACGCCAGAAGCACCTTCGCTTAGGGGGATCCTGGGGAGGGATTGGAGTGATAGGACAAGATACAGATATGAGATTGTGATCGGAGGAGTTCAACGGAGAAGAGAAGGTGACAGCATAAGCAGAAGGATTAGAGGTCAGGAAAAAGGTCAAGAATGTTGTGCGTATCTCCAAGTATAGGGGCAAGAAACGATATTTCCAAAAACGTGTCTTTTAATTGTTTAAGAGAGTGTTAGGCACTAAAACGCTGAAAAACATGGAAAGCACCCTATATTGGAAAACGAAACAACATTAATAAAAAACGTGTCTTTTGAGTGTTTTTGAGTTTATTACTTATGAAAAGTGTAAAACGCTTTCAGAACACCCTTTATGGAGAAACACAATAATAATAATAATAATAATAATAATAATAATAATAATAATAATAATAATAATAATAATAATGTTTTTTTTTCAGAATCACGTACAAAAAACGTCAAAATGGAAAGTACACTATATGGGGAAACAAATGATCATTACGAAAAACGTGTATTTTTTTCTTTTTAGGTATCAAAACGCTAAAACGCCCAAACAGCACTCCATATCGAAAAAAAAAAACAGATCAACATTACCAAAAACGTGTATTTTGAGTGTTTATGAGCATGTTATTCATATCATCGGTAAATATCATGGAAATCACCTTATATTGAAAAAAAAAGAACACAAAAACGTATCTTTTCATTGTTTTTGAGCTACGTAACAAATCGTTAAAAAGCGTGCAAATCACACTTTATGGAGAAAGAGAATAACATTACCAATAACAAGTATTTTCAAAGTTTTGAGCTTGTTACATAAAAAGACATTACAATGCATGAAAAGTATCCTTTATATATATATATATATATATATATATATATATATATATATATATATATATATATATATATATATATATATATATATATATATATATATATATATATATATATATATATATATATATATATATATATATATATATATATATATATATATATATATATATATATATATATATATATATATATATATATATATATATATATATATATATATATATATTTTTTTTTTTTCCTTCATATAGAACACTTTGTATGCATTTTAGCATTTTTCTACGTAATAAGCTTAAAAACTCTTGTTTATAGTAATGTTTTCCGTTTCTCCATGAAGGTTGTTTTCCAAGGGTTTTAGTGTATAGGTACATAAGTAGCTCAAAAACTCTTAAAAAGGACGATTTTTGGTAATGTTTTATTTTCACATATAGGGTATTTTCATTCATTTTATTGTTTTGGTGCTTAACACTCCCATGAACACTCAAATGCCATGTTTTTTTTGTTTTTTTTTATTTCGTTTACTTTTGGCATATAGTGTGCTTTGCATGGATTTTGGAGTTTTGGTACCTAACATTGTGAAACATACTGAAAAGACACGTTTTTGGTAATGTTCTGTTTCTCCGTGTAAAATGCTATTCATGCGTTTTAGTAGATAAGAAGATAAAAAACAGACATAATACACATTTTTCGTACTGTATTTTCCTTTCCCAGTAGAAGGTACTTTGCATGAATATTGGCGTTTTTGTAAGTAACGGGATTAAAACATTCAAAATACTTGTTTCCGGCAATTTTTTTCCCTTTCTCCATAAAGCTTGTTTTGCATGCATTTTAGCGTTTTGGTATGTAAGTAGCTGTAAAAAAATATTAAAATACATGCTTTTGGTAATGTTTTTTTTTCTTCTCTCATATAGGGTGCTTTCCAAACTCTTTAGCGTTTTGGTGCCTAAGACGCTCATAAACACTCAAAACACATTTTTCAGGAAATATATATATATATATATATATATATATATATATATATATATATATATATATATATATATATATATATATATATATATATATATATATATATATATATATATTGTTTTTGTTTCCCCATAAAGGGTGCTTTGAATGGATTTTTGGGTTTTGTGCCTATCAATGTAAAGAGCGCTCAAAATACACATTTTTGATAATGTTCTTCTGTTCCTCCATATAGAGTGCTATTTGTGGGTTTTAGCGTTTTGATGCCCAAGGTCAAAAACACACACAATACATGTTTCTTGTAATGTTCTTTCACTTTCCCATATAGGGTACTTTCCTTGCATTTTTACGTTTTATTTGTACTTAATAAGCTCAAAACACTCAAAATTTATGTTTTTGTCAAAGTTATTGTGTTTCTGTATGTTTTGACAGCGTTTTAACGTTTTGTTTCGTAACTAGCTCAAAACACTCAAAAGACACGTTTTTGGTAATGTTGTTTTGTTTCTTATATATGTTGCTTTGCATGCTTTTTTTTAATATTTTGGTGCCTAATACACTCATAAAAATTTAAAAGACGTGTTTTTGAAAATGTCGTTTCTTTTAACCATATTGAGTGTTTTGCCTGCATTTTGGCGTTTTGGTACCTAACTATGTAAAATACATTGAAAATACTCGTTTTTTATAATGTTGTTCTGTTTCTCCATATAAAGTGCTATTTATTCGTTTTTGCGTTTTGGTACTTAAGAAACTCAAAAACACTTATAATACACATTTTTTTGTAATGTCTTTTTGGTTCCACAAATAGGGTACTTTGCATGGATTTTGGCTTTTTTGTATGTAACATGCTCAAAACACTGAAAATACTTGTTTATGGTAATGTTTTTGTTTCTCCATTAAGCTTTTTTTTCCATACGTTTAAACGTTTTGATAAGTAAATAGCTCAAAACACTCAAAAGACATGTATTTGGTAATGTTTTCTGTTTTACATATAAGGTACTTTCTATGCTTTTAACGTTTTTGCACCTAACACGCTCATAAACACCTTAGAAAAAACGCATTTCTAGAAATGTCATTTCCTTTTCCCATATTGGTTACTTTGCATTCATTTTGGCGTTTTGTTAACGATCAATGTGAAATACGCTGAATAAAAAAAAAAAAAAAATTTTGTTACGTTGTTATGTTTTTCTATATATGTTATTCATGCGTTTTAGGGTTTTATTATCTAAGAAACTTAAGTTATAATACATATTTCTTGTAATGTCTTTCGGTTCAGCATATAGGGTACTTTGCATGCATTTAGGTGTTTTTGTGCGCATTAGGCTGAAAAAAAAACACACTTAGAATACTTGTTTCTGGTAATGATATTTTGTTTCTCCATAAAGGGTGTTTGAATATTTTTGAGCGTTTTGGTACGTAAGTAGACACTTTTTTGGTAATGTTACTTTGTTTTTCCATATAAGGAGCATTCCATGATTTATAGCATTTTGGTGCCTTACACGCTCATAAACACTCAAAAGACATGTTTGTGGAAATGTTTTGTTTCCTCATAGTGGGAACTTTTGAATACATTTTTGTGTTTTGGTACAATATAAAAAAAAACACTCAAAATACACGTTTTTGGTAATGTTGTTCTGTTTCTCAAAACAAAGTGCTATTAATGCTTTTTAGCGCTTTTGATACCTAAGAATCTCAAAAAAAGTATTTTTTTCTACATAAAGGGTGTTTTGCCTGGGTTGTAGCGTTTTGGTTCGTAAGTATTTCAAAAACACTCAAAAGATACGTTCTTGGTTATGTTGTTTTATTTTCTTAAATAGGGAAGGGGGTTTCCAAGCTTTTTAGCGTCTTGGTTTCTAACATGCTCATAAACACCCAAAGGACACGTTTATGGAAATGTCGTCTCCTTTCCCCGTATTGAGTGCTATGTATGCATTTTTGGCCTTTTGGCACCTAACAAAAAGATAACCGCTCAAAATACACGTTTTTTGTAATGTTGTTCTGCTTCTCCATACAGAGTGCTATTAACGCAGTTTTGCGTTTTGGTACGTAATAAACTCAAAAACACTCGTAATACACTTTTCTCGTAATTCATACTTTGTATGAATGTTGGCGTTTTTCAATGTAAGAAACTCAAGACCACTTCAAAATATATCTTTTTGGTAATGCTATTCTGTTTAACCATGATGGATGTTTTACATGCGTTTTTGCGTTTTGGTAAGTAAGGAGTTAAAAAAAGCCAATAGACACATTTTTCGCAATGTTGTTTTGTATTCCCTTACAGAGTGATTTTCATGTTTTTTTAGCATTTTGTTCCCTAACAAGCTGCAAATCACCCAAAAGACACGTTTTTTTTTGTAATGTCGTTTTATTTCCTCATATAAGAGGCTTTGATTGCATTTTGACATTTTTGTTTATAACAAAGTAAACAGCACTCAGAATGAACGTTTCAGGTAATGTTGTTGTGTTTCTCCCCGCGTTTCAAGATTTTGTTGCCTAAGTATGAAGCTCAAAACTCTCATAATATACATTTATGATAAAGTCTTTTCGTTTTCCCATATAGAATTCTTTGCATTCATTTTGGAATTTTTCTACGTAACAAGCTCAAAACACTCAAAATACACGTTTTTGTTAAACTTATACTGTTTCTCCATGAAGGTTTTTTTTTTTCCGTGTTTTTTTTTTCGATTTATGAAGTAAGAAACTAAAAAAAAAAAAAAACACTGAAAAGAGATATTTTTAGTGATATTGTTTTGCTTTCAAATACTTTCCATGCTTTTCATCGTTTTGGTGCGTAGCTCGCTGAAAAAAAAAAAAAAACACTTAAAAGACATGTTTCTGGAAATCTACTTTCCGTTCCCAATATAGGGTACTGTGCAGGCATTTTTTTTTTGTACCTAACAATGCGAAATACACTCAAAATTCACGTTTTTGGTAATGGTTTTGTTTTTCTACACAGAGAGTGCTATCATGTGTTTTAGTGTTTTAGTACCTAAGAAGCTGAAAACTCTCATAATACAAGTTTCTCGTATTTTTTTTTCTTTTCCCTATATAGTTTATTTTGCATACATTTTGGCGTTTTTCTCTTACGTCACAATCTCAAACACACGCAAAATACATATTTTTTTTCTTAGTTATTGTGTTTCTCCTAAAAGGGTGTTTTGCATGCGTTTTACCCTTTTTGTAAGTAGTAAGAAAAAACTCAAAATACACGTTTTTAAGGTATTTTTCCCCATAGAAATTGCTTTTAATACTTTTAAGCGTTTTTTTTTTCCCTAACACCCTCATAAATACTCAAAAGACATATTTCTGAAAATATCGTTTCTTTTCCCCATATAAGATGCTTTGTATGTATTTTGGCCTTATGACACCTATCTGTGAAATACACTAAATGTACACATTTTTTGTAAGGTTGTTCTGTTTCTCCATATAGGGTGATATTTATGCGTTTTAGTGTTTTGCCATCTCAGAAGCTCTAAAATACTCATAATACACGTTTCTCGTAAGGTGTTTATGGTTCCCCTTATCGGGTATTTTGCATGCAAGGTGTTTTGCCTGTGTTTTAACATTTTGGTACCTAAGGAACTTATGAACACTTAGAAGAACGTTGTTTTCTGTTCTAATATAGGGTGATTTTCATACTTTTTAGCGTTTTATTACCTAACGTGCAGAAAAACAATCAGAAGATATGTTTTTTGCAATGTCGTTTAGCTTCCCCATATGCATGCATTTTGGCGTTTTTGAAACTAAAAATATGAAAAACACATAAAATAAAAGTATTTGGTAATGTTGTTCTGTTTCTCCATATAGTGTGCTATTAGCACGTTTTCCCATGTTGATACCTAAGATCCTGAAAAAAAAAAATTCAAAATAACCGTATCGGTTAATGACTTTTCGTTTCCCCATATAGCGTACTTTGCATGCATTTTGGCGTTTTTGAACGTAACAAGTACTTGTTTTTTGGTAATTTTATTCTGTTTAGCTATTTAGTGTTTATTGTTTTAGGTTTTGGTATGTAAGAAGCTCAAAAACACAGAAAAGACGCGTTTTGTGTAATGTTTTTGTTTTCCCACATATGGTTATTTCCATGCTTTTTAGCGTTTCGGTGCCTAAAACGCACAAAAACATTCAAAAGACACGATTCTGGGCTTTACATACTTTTTTTTTTTTTTTTGGGCGTTTGGATACCTAAGAATGTAAAATACACTCAAAATGCAATTTTTTGGTTATGTTGTAATTTTCCTCCGTATAAAGTGGTATTCATGCGTTTTAGGATTTTGGTACCTAAAAGCTAATATATATATATATATATATATATATATATATATATATATATATATATATATATATATATATATATATATATATATATATATATATATATATATATATATATATATATATATATATATATATATATATATATATATATATATATATATATATATATATATATATATATATATATATATATATATATATATTCGTTTTTCGTATGTCTTTTCGTTTACTGATATAGACTACTTTTCATGCATTTTGTGATTTTTCTACATAACAAGCTCAAAACACTCAAAATACTTGTTTTTAGTAATATTATTGTGTTTCTCCATAAAACGTGTTTTGCACGTGTTTTAGCGTTTTGGTACATAAATAACTGAAAAAAACATGGAAAGACAAGTTTTTTTGTAAAGTTGTTTTCCTTTCACATTTAGGGTGCTTGTCTTGCCTCTTACTCTTTTGTTACAAAAACGCTTATAAACACGAAAAAAATAAATAATAAAATAAAATAAAATAAAATAAAATATTTGTGGATAACTCGTTTTTTCCCCATACAGGGTGCTTTGCATGCATTTTGGCGTTTTGGTACTTAAAAATCAGAAATATACTCAAAATACACGTTTTTGGTAATGTTGTTCTGTTTAACCATATAGAGTGGTATTCATGCTTTTCAGCAATTTGATACTAAAGAAGCTCCAAAATATTCAAAATACACGTTTCTCGTAATGCCCTTTCGTTTGTATTTTATCGTTTTTCTACGTAAGATGCTAAAAAGGCACTAAATACTTGTTGTTGTTAATGTTATTCTGTCTCTTCATAAAGCGTGTTTTGCATGCCGATTAGCGTTTTGGTACGTAAGCTAAAAAAACACTTCCAAATGATTTTTTTTTTCTATTCTTATATATGGTGTTTTCCTTGCTTATTTTAGCGTTTTGGCAGCGTAACATGCAGGGAAACACTCAACAGATACACTTCTAGTAAATTGGTTGCGTTTCACCAGAGAAGGGGCTTTGAATGCATTTTGGCCTTTTGGTCCCTAACACATGAAAAAAAAAAAACTTTTCTGGTAATGTCTTTTTGTTTATATATATAGGAGGCTTTATATGCATTTTGGCGTTTGGTACCTAACAATGTGAGAAACACTCAAAATAAAAGTTTTTTTGTAGTGTCGACCTCTCTTGTATAGAGTGTTATCCATACGTGTTAGCGTTTTGCTACCTAAGAAGCTCAAAAATTCTTATAATACACGATTATCTTTATATCTTTTTGTTTCCCCATCAAGGTTTTTTATTTATTTATTTTTTTTGCCTGCATTTTGGCGTTTTTCTACGTAAACAAGACATGTTTCCGAAAATGTCCTTTACTTTCCCCATATAGCGTGCTTTACATGTATTTTGGCGTTATGGCATCTAGCAATGTGAAATACACTCAATATACACATTTTTTGTAATAATATTTTTACATATAGAGTCCCATTCTTTCGTTTTAGTGTTTTGGTACCTAAGAAGCTCAAAAGCAATCATAATACATATTTCTCGTAATGTCTTTTCCCTTCCACATAAAGGGTATTTTTCATATGTATTCTGGCGTTTTTATACGTAACAGGATTAAAATACTTAGAATACTTGTTTTTAGTAATGTTGTTGTTTTTCTAAATAAAGGGTGTTTTGCCTGCATTTTAGCGTTCTGGTACTTAAGTAGCTCAAAAACAGTCAAAAGACATGTTTCTGGAAATCTCGTTTCCTTCCCTTAAATAAGGTGTTGTGCGTGCATTTTTGCCTTTTGGGACCTAACAATGTGAAAAAGACTCAAAATACACGTTTTAAGTAATGTTGTTCTGTTTCTCCATATAGGGTGCTATTCATGCGTTTTAGCATTTTGTCACCTAAAAGGCTCAAAATCTCTGATAATAGAAGTTTCTCGTAATGTCTTTTTGTTTCCCTATGGAGTGTATTTTGCATACATTTTGGCGCTTTTTTTTGTGTATCAAAGTAAAAAAAACATTCAAAATATACTTTTTTTTTCTCGTGAAGTTATTTCTGAAGGGTTGGACGTCTATGAAAAGACGTGGAAAAGTGCAGTGTGGTATCATCAGCGTAGGAGTGGATAGGACAAGAAGTTTGGTTTAGGAGATCATTAATGAATAATAAGAAGAGAGTGAGTGACAGGACAGAACCCTGAAGAACACTACTGTTAATAGATTTAGGAGAAGAACAGTGACCGTCTACCACAGCAGCAATAGAACGGTGAGAAAGGAAACTTGAGATGAAGTTACAGAGAGAAGGTTAGAAGCTGTAGGAGGGTAGTTTGGAAATCAAAGCTTTGTGCCAGACTCTATCAAAAGCTTTTGATATGTCCAAGGCAACAGCAAAAGTTTCACCAAAATCTCTAACAGAGGATGACCAAGACTCAGTAAGAAAGCCAGCTAAACCGCATGCAAAATAGGCTTTATTGAGAGAGAGAAAAAAAAAAACAGTTTTTGAGCTAGTTGTGTACAGAAACGGCAAAACGATTTTTTGCTATCTAAGAAAGCGAAAACACTTAAACGTTTTTTTTTTAATTTTTAATTATTCTTTTTCTCCATATAGAGTGCTACTGACGCGTTTTAGTTTTGCTAAGGTTAAAAATACTCACAAAATACGTTTCTGGTAATGTCCTTTTTTTTTCTCTCTCATATAGGTTGCTTTACTTGCATTTTGGCGTTTTGGTACTTAACAAAAAAAAAAAAAAAAAAAAAACACGAAACAATGTTTTTGGTAATGTTGTCGTCTTTCTCCACTAGTTTTAGCGTTTTGTTATCAAAAAAACGTTTCTTGTAATGTCGTTTCCTTTCCCATAAAGGGTACTTTGCATGCATTTTGGAGTTTTTGTACGTCACAAGATCAAAATCACTGAAAATACACGTTTTTCGTAATGTTTTTCCGTTTCTCCATAAAAGGGTTTCGATGTGTTTTAGTGTTTTAGTTTTTGAGAATCTCAAAAAACTTAAAGGATACGTTTTTGGTACTGTTGTTTGTATTCCAATAAAAGTTACCTTTTATGCATTTTAGCGTTTTGTTTGATAAAAAGGTGAAAAAAATGAAAAGACAGATTTCTGGTAATGTCTTTTCGAGTCCTGATAAAAAGTACTTTTGCATGTACTTTAGCGTTTTGGTATCTAACAATGAGAAAACCACAAAAAAAAACTATTTTTTTTTGTAATGTTCTCTTTTTCCATAAAGAGTGCGATTGAAGCGTTTTAGCATTTTGGTACATAAGAATATGAAAAAAAAAAAAAAATACTCAATACAATTTTCTGGTAATATCGTCTTTTTTTCACCATATAGAATATTTTTCATGTGCTTCCCCTTTTGAACTTACGTAACAAGCTCAAAACCACTCAAGATACTTGTTTTTTTTGGTAATGCTATAGTTTCAAAAATTACCAAATGCATACAAAGTACACTATACAGGGAAACGAAAACACATTATGAGAAACGTGTATCATGAGTGTTTTTGAGCTTCTTAGTTACCAAAACGCTAAAAGACATGAATATCACTTTTTTTGGAGAAACAGATCTTTACCAAAAAAAAAAAAAAAACGTATAATTTGAGTGTATTTCACATTCTTAGGTCAATGACAAAATGCGTGGAAATCACGCTATATGGGAAAAAGAAACGAGATTTCCAGAAACATTGTCTTTTATGTGTTTTATGAACGTGCTAAGCATCAAAACGATAAAAAATTTTCTTAGGCACCAAAACGCTAAAAGGTATGACTAGAACTTTATATGGAGAAACAGAGAAACGTAACCGAAAACGTATATTTTGAGTGAATTTCACATTGTTAGGTACCAAAACGCCAAAATGCCTGTAAACTACTCAGTATGGGGAAAGGAAACAAGATTCCAGAAACATTGTCATTTAAGCGTTTACGAACGTGCTAGGCACGTTTTAAACGCTAAAAGCATGGAAAAACACCATATATGGAAAAACAAACAATATTACCTAAAGTCCTAAAACATCTCTTTTTAATGTTTTGAAGCTTTTTACGTAAGGTAACGATGAAACGGATCCAAAAAATTCTTTAAGAATAAACAGTATAACTTTACCAAAAAATTGTGTATTTCGAGTGTTTTTGAGCTAGTTACACAGAAAAACAAAAATGCATGGAAACTACTCTTTATGGGAAACGATAAGACATTATTAGTGAGAGCTTTCGAACGTAGGTACCAAACTGCTAAAAAGCATGAACAGCATTCTATTTCGAAAAACAGAATATAATAAAAACGTTTATTTTGGGTATTTTCACATTATTAAGTATCAAAACAGCAAAATGCATGCAAAGCCCCCCTGTATGGGGAAACGAATCATTATTAGAAAAGTGTTTTGACTGATATTAAGTATGTTATGCACTAAAATGTTAAAATGTTCACCTTATATAGGAATACAAAACAACATTACAAAAACCGTGCGTTTTGAATGTTTCTAAATTTCTTACAATAAGAAAAAGACACTAAAAATACTCATTTTCGTTTATGTTGTTCTATGATTTCCACACATTTTGGCGTTATGCACTTAAGAATGTGAAATACACTCAAAATGTACGTTTTTTT
The DNA here is from genome assembly GCF_035594125.1 of Scylla paramamosain. Taxonomy (NCBI): domain Eukaryota; kingdom Metazoa; phylum Arthropoda; class Malacostraca; order Decapoda; family Portunidae; genus Scylla; species Scylla paramamosain. Next base: position 5,643,212 of record NC_087181.1, read on the forward strand.
TTTAGTAATGATCTGTTTCTCCATAAAAAAAAGTGATATTCGTGTCTTTTAGCGTTTTGGTAACTAAGAAGTTCAAAAGACCCTGCTTTAATGATATTCTTTTATTTCTGCATACAGTGTGTTATTCACGTGTTTTTGCGTTTTGGTACCATAGCAGCTGAAAAAGATCATTAATATACATTTCTGGCGATATTCACGTGATTTTCACAGTTTTGGGAACAAAAAACGCTAAAATCACCTAAAAGACACGTTTGTGGTTATGAGGTTTCGTTTTCTCATATAGAGTGCTTTGCATGCATTACCTAAAAATACGATAAACACTCAAAATAAACGTTTATGGTAATGTTGTTATATTTCTCCATATAGAGTGCTATTCAACGTGTATTTTAAGTTAATCTCACAGTTAGGTATCAAAACGCCAAAATGCATGCAAAGCAATCTATATGGGTAAAGGAAATGAGATTTCCATAAACGTGTCTTTAGTGTTTATGAGAGACCAAAACGAAAAAAAAAAAAACATTGAAACACCGTATATGGTAAAAGAAAACAGTATTACCAAAACGCTGACAAGCATGTAAAAACCCTTTGTTGAGAAACAGTATAACTTTACCAAAAAACGTGTATTTTGATTGTTTTTGAATTTGTTACGTAAAAAAAAAATGCATGGAAAAGAATTTTTATAGAGACGAAATGACAATCGAAGAATCGAATTTTTTGCGTGTTTTTATGCATATTAGGCACCAAAACGCTAAAAAGCATTGAAATCATCCTATATGAAAGTAAAAACCAACATTACCAACAATGTGTCTTTTGACTCTTTTATCAGTTTCTTACCTACCAAAACGCTTAAACGCATTTAAAAGGACCTTTTATCGAGAAACAGAATAACATTACCAAAAACAAGTATTTTGTGTGTATTTTAGTTTGATATGTACAAACATACAAAAAATGGATGTAAAGGGGAAAAGGAAATTACATTACAAGAGATGTGTATTTTGAGCTTCATAGATACTAAAATGTTACAACGAATGAATAGCACGCTATATCGAGAAACAGAACAACATTGCCAAAAACAGGTATTTGGGTGTTTTTCCAATTATTATGTACTAAAACGTCATAATGCATGGAAAAACCCACCTTATGAAAAAGAAAACAACGTGTCTTTTGAGTGTTTTTGAGGTGCTTACGTACCAAAACACTAAAATTCATTCAATAACACCCTTTTATGGAGAAACAGAAGAACATTACCTAAAAGAACTAATTTGAGTGTTCTTTTTTTTTTTTTACATTTTACGTACCAAAAAAAAAAAAAAAAAACGCAAAATTCATGCTAAGTACCTTATACTGCGAAACGAAAAGACATTACGAAAAAAACTCTATTATGGTGTTTTTAATCTTTTTAGGTATCAAGCGATATAGGTATTAACAATATAAGCACCAAAATGATTAAAACATGGAAAGCACCGTATATACGAAAAGTAAACAATATTACAAAAAACGTCTCTTTTCATTGTTTTTGAGTTACCTAGGTACCAAAACACTAAGAAGCATGCAAAAAACCCTTAATGGGGAAACAGTATATCTTTACGAAAAAAAACGTGTATTTTGAGTGTTTTTCACATTATTACGTAGAAAAAATTTATAAAATGCATGCCATGTACTGTACATAAGGAAAGTAAAAGACATTACAAAGAATATGTATTATGAGAGTTTTCAGCTAAAAAAAAAAAAAAACGCTGAAACGAATCAATGTCACTGGATATAGAGAAACATAATAAAATAAACAAAAAAAAAGTATATTTTGAATGTTTTCACATTATTAGGTACCAAGACATCAAAATGCATCAAAAGTCTCCGATATTGGGAAAAGAAACGAAATTAACAGATATGTGTCTTGGTTTTGAGCATGGAAGTCACCCTATATGGTTATACAAAACAACATTACGAAAAAAGTATCTTTTGAGTGGGTTTTTTTTTTACTTCTTACATACCAAAATGCCAAAAATTCAAGGAAAACACACTCTATAGAGAAACAGAATAACATTACTAAAAAACAAGCATTTAGAGAGTTTTCAGCTTGTTAGGTAGTAAATTGTCTCAAATGCATGCAAAAAAATCTATATGGAGAAAAAAGCATTATGATTATGAGTGTTCTTCAGCATCTCAGTTACGGAAACTAGAAAACGCGTTGATACCACTCTATATTTAGAAAAAGAAGATTACCAAAAAAAGAAAAAAATTGAGTTTTTCACATTGTTAAATACCAATACAACAAAATGCATAAAAAAAAGCCCCTTTAATTTAGAAACGAAACGACACTCTGAGAAGCTTATCTTTTGCGTGTTTTTTTTTTCTGCATGTTAGTCATCAAAGCGGTAAAAACCATGGAAAGCACCACATATCAGAAAACAACATTACCAAAAACGTGTTTTTTTTTAGTTTTCTCAGTTTTTACGCTAAAACGCATGCAAAACTTTCTTTACGAAGAAACGGAATGACATTAACAAAAACAAGTATTTTGAGTGTTTTTGAGCATGTTATGTACGAGTACAAAAACAACAAAAATGCATGCAAAATAACCTATATAAAGAGCAAAAAGAACATTACCAGAGTGGTGTATTATTAATGTTTTGAGCTTCTTAGGTACCAAAACCCTAAAACGGATAAATAACACTTTATATGAAGGACTGAGGAACATTACCAGATACGTGTATATTGAGTGTATGTCACATTGATAGGTACCAAAACACCAAAAAAACATGCAATAAAGCCTACATGAGAAAAGAATCAAGTTTTCCAGAAACATGTCTTTTGAATGTTTCGAACGTGTTAAGCAACATAACGTTAAAAATAACATGAAAATCAACCTATATGGGAAAACAAAACAACTTTACGAATTAGATGTCTTCTAATCGTTTGTGAACTTCTTACATACTAAATCACTTAAACACATGCAAAACAACCTTCTTGGAGAAACAGAATAATAAGTATATTTCACATTGTTAGGTACCAAAACGGCAAAAAGCATGCAATAAAACTTACATGAGTACATGAGAATCAAAGTCTCCAGAAACATGTCTTCTGAATGTTTTCAGCGTCTTAAGCAACATAACGTAAAAAAAAAAAAAAACATGAAAGACAACCTATATGAGAAAACAAAACAACTTTTACCAAAAAGATGTGTTTTAAACATTTTTGAGCTTCTTACATACTAAATCACTTAAACGCATGCAAAACAACCTTCTTGTAGAAACAGAATAATATTGCAAAACATAAGTATTTATAGCATTGAAATGCATGCAAAATACTCTATATGAGGAAACGAGAGAACATTACCAGAGACGTGTATTATAAGCGTTACTAAAACTCTAAAACATGAATAGTGTTTTAAATGGAAAACCAGAACATTAATGAAAATGTGCATTTTGACTGTTTTTACATTGTTATTTACCAAAACGCGAAAATGCATACAAAACCTCCAATATGAGGAAGCGTAACAACATTACCAGAAACGTGTCTTTTCAGTGTTTTTGAGCGTGTACGACACGAAAACGTTAAAAAGCATGGAATTCACGTAGTATGCCAATACAAAACAAAAACGAAAAACGTGTCTTTTGGGTGTTTTTTTTTTTATCTTCTTACGTACCAAAAACAATAAAACGCATGCAAAACACACTTTATGGAGAGACATAATAACATTCCCAAAAACAAGTATTTTGAGTGTTTTCAGCCTGTTACGTACAAAAACGTCAAAAGCATGGAAAGTCCCTTATATGAAGAAATGAAAATGCATTACGAGAAACGTGCATTTATGAATGTTTTTTTTTCTGCATCTTAGGTACAAAAACTTGAAATAGATTGAATAGCACTCTATATGTATGCAAATGCATGCAAGCAAATTGAATGAATAGCACACTATATGTGTGAAAGAAAATTGCGTTTCCACAAACGTGACTTTTGAGTTTTTATGAGGGAATAAAAAACATAAAGCATTCTATATACGAAGATAAACATTATGAAAAACTTGTCTTTTGAGTGTTTTAAACTACTTACGTAACTAAACGTTAAAAAACATGCAAAACACTGTTTATGAAAAAAAAATATACATATTTTCTTTGTTTATGAGCTTGTTACGTACAATAACATCAAAAAGCATGGAAAGTACCTTATATGACGAAACGAAAAGACATTACGAGAAAAGTATATTATACTCGTAAGTGTTTTTCAACATATTATGTAAAAAAAAAAAAACTCGAAAGCGCTAGAATAGAAATCAATATGGAGAAATAGAACATACCAAAAACCATTTTCAATGTATTTCATATTCTTATGTACTAAAACGGCAAAATGTACGTAAAAGAAACAAGACTTAAAAATGTGTCTTTTCAGTTTTCATGAGCGTGTTAGGCACTAAAAAATTTGATAAGCAAGGGAAGCACCTTATGTAACACAGCAAACAACATTACCAAAAATGTTTCTTTTCAGCGTTTTTAAACTACCTAAGTACGAAAACTCTAAAACGCCTCAAAAACCACATTACCAAACATAAGTATTTTTATTTTTTTGAGCTTGTTACGTATAAAGAGGCTAAAATCCGTGCACAGAACCCCGTATGTGGAAACAAAAAGACATTACAAGAAACCTGTATTATTAGTGTTTTTGAACTTCTTAAGTACCAAAACATTAAAACGTTTAAATAACACTATATGAGAAACAGAACAACATTACCCAAAAAATGTAATTTGAGTGTATTCCACATTGTTATGTACCAAAACAAAAAAATACAAGCAAAGCACTTTCTACGTGAAAAGGAGGGGATATTTCCAGGAACATGTCTTTTGAGTGTTTATGAGAGTACTAAGCACCAAAACACTAAAAAGAATGAAAATAAATAAAATAACTACCAAAAACGTCTCTTTTCTGTGTATGTAAAACGTATGTAAACGTGTATGTAAACGTGTATGTAAACGTATGTAAAACACCCTTTATGGAAAAAAAAAACATAATAATTTGACGAAAAAACAAGTATTTTGAGTGTTTTCTTACGAAGATAAATGCAACAATGCCTAGAAAGTACCCTAGATGGGCCAAAGAAAACACATTACGAGAAACATGTATTATGATGGTTTTATAGCTTCTTAGGTATCAAAAGGATAAAACGCATAAATAAATAATTAAACTATAAATAGAAACAGAACGGCATTACCGAAATGTGTATTATTTTGTGTTTTTTTTTCATATTTTTAGATACCAAAACGCAAAAATGCATGAAAAGTCTCCTATGTGGTTAAACAATACGGCATTACCAGAAACATGTCTTTTGATTCTTTTTGAGCCCGTTACGCAGCAAAACGATATATAGGAATAAAAGATAACATTACGAAAAACGTGTATTTTCAGTGCTGTTGAACTTCATATGTACCAAAACGATATAATGCATGCAAAACACACTTTATGCAAAAAAATAATAGAATTACTAGAAAACGTAGAAAAATTACTAGAAAAACGTAGAAAAAACGGGAAAAAGCATGTAAATTACTTTATATGGGGAAACAAAAAGAAATTACCAGAAACATGTAGGTATTATAAATGCTTTTGAGCTTTTATGGTACCAAAACCCGGAAATGCGTTAATATCCCCCTATTTCAAGAAACAAAACAATATTACGAAAAAGATGTAATTTCAGTGTTTTTTACATTGATAGGTAGCATTGTGTCAAAATGCATGTAAAGCAAACTATATTTGTAAAAGAAACGCACTTTCCAGAAACGTGTCTTTTGAGTGCGTGCGTGATAGGCACCAAAACTCTAAAAAGCATGGAAAGCACCCTATATAGGGAAACGAAACAACTTTATAAAAAAACGTGTCCCTTAAGTGTTTCTAAGCTACTTACTTATCAGAACGTTAAAACGCATGCAAAACACCATCATGGTGAAACAAAGTAACCTAACCAAAAATAAGTATTTTTGTATGTTCTTGAACTTGTTACGTATAAAAACACCAAAATGCATGCAAAGTACACTATATGGGGATATCAAAACATATTACGGTAGACGTGTATCTGAGAGTTCTTGTGCTTCTTACGTACCAAAACGCTAAAGCACATGAATATCACTAAATATGGAAAAACAGAACAACCTACCCAAAAACGTATTTTTGGAGTGTGTTTCACAGTGTCAGGAACCAAAACGTCAAAATGCTTGGAAACTACCCTATATGATGAAACAAAACGATATTATCAGAAAGTGAGTGTTTTGAAGATTCTTAGGTACAATACGAAAGAAGTGTATTTTCACTTTTTTTTTTTTTTTTTATGTTAGGTACCAAAACGACGAAATGCATGGAAAGCACTCTGTGTGGGGAAATGAAATGGCATTACCAGAAAAGTGTGCAACCTATTCGGGAATACAAATGAATATTAACAAAATCGTGTTTTTTGTTTGTTTTCAATCTTCTTTCATAACAAGATGCTCAAATGCATGCAAAATACTCTTCATGAACAAACGTAATAATATTACCAAAGTCTTGAATTTTTAATATTTTGAACAAATAGATTTTACCAGAAGCGTGTATAATGATTGTTTTTGAGCTTCTCAGGTAGGAAAATGCCAAAACAACTGAACAGCACTTTATATGAAGAAAAAGGACAGTAATACCAAAAACGTACATTTTAAGTGTTTTTCACCTTATCAGGTACCAAAACACCAAAATGCATGCAAAGCACGTAATTTGAAAAAAAGAGAACAACGTTACCAAAAACTCATTTTAACTGTGAGCTCGTTAGATATCAAAACGCGAATATGCATGCAAACCACTCTATACGAGGAAACGAAAAGACATTATCAAAAATTGTGTATAAGTATTTTTGAGGTTCTTAGGTACTAAAAAGCAAATATGCGTTAATAGCACTCTATATGGAGAAACAGAAAATGATTACTGAAAAGTGTATTTTGAGTGTTTTTTTTCACAATGTTAGGTACCAAAACGTAAAAATACTCGAAAAGTACTGTATATTGGGAAACAAACGACATTATCAAAAACGAATATTTTAAGTGCTTTTCAGCGTGTTAGGTACCAAAACACTAGAAAAAAAAGAAAGAAATGAAATAAAACGATACTTCTAGAAACTTCTGTTTTCATTATTTTTGAGCTTCTTAGGTACCAATAAAAAAAAAAACACACACACACACACAAACGCCTGAATAACACTGTACGAGTATATGAAAAAGAAAAAAAAAAAAAATACCATTTCTAAAAACGCATGTTTTGAGTCTTTTTGAGGTTCTTAGTTATCAAAATCTTAAAAGCATGCGAAACACCCTATATCGACAAACATAATAATATTAACAAAAAAAAAGTATTTTGAGAAATTTTGAAACCTGTTAGGTACAAAAATGGGAAAATGAATGCAGAATACACGATATGGTAGAACAAAACTTAATTACCAGAAACGTTTCTTATGAGTGTTTTTCACCAGAGGTAAGAAACCGTTAAAACTCTATATGCATATTATATGCATACTACTCTATATGCATAAAAAGAACAACATTATTAAAAACGTACTTTTCAGTCTTTTTTTTCAGAAAACGACAAATATATATGCAGAGAACATTCTATGGGAAAACGAAAACATAACTTGCCTTTTTAATGTTTTTTTTTTATCGTTTTAGACACCAAAACGCTAAAAAGTATGAAAATAACAAAAAAAAAAAAAAAAAAAACGTTTCCATTGTCTTTAAAGGAAAAAAACTTGTCTTTTGAGTGTTTTTTTTTCTACTTACGAAAACACATAAATGCATGCAAGCAACATTTATTAAGAAACCGAATAACATTACCAAAAACATGTTTATTTTTATTGTGTTTGGGGTTTTTACGTACGAAACGATATTACAGCGATAGTACAATATTATAAGTGTTCTTGAGCTTCTTAGATACAAAACGCTCGAAGAGCACTTTACATGGAGAATCAGAACAACATTCATAAAAATATCTATTTTGAGTGTTTTTACAATGTTACGTACCAGAACGCCCACATGCATGGAAAGCACCCTCCCTATATGGGGAAACGAAAGGATATTACGAGAAACGTGTATTGTGCTTTTAAGCTTCTTAAGTACCAAAACTCTAAAATGCTTCAATACCACGCTATATGGAAGAACAAAACAACCTTTTTTTTCACAATCTTAAGTACCAAAGCGCCAAAATACATCTGAAATATTTTATATGGGTAAAAGAAACATTACTAGAAAATATCTTTTGAATTTTTTTCAACCTGTTAGGCACTAAAACAATAAAATGCATGGAAAGCACTCTATATCGAAAGACGATATAGAGTCTTTTGAGTGTTTTTTATCTTTATGTAGCTAAACGCTACAACGCATGAAAAACATCCTTTGTGGAGAAACAGAAAATAATATTACCAAAAATGTGTATTTTGAGTGTTTTTATGCTTGTTACCTACAGAAACGGGAAAATGTATGCAAAAGTACTTCATATTGTTCAACAAATCTTTATCAACGGAAACGTGTATTGTAACTGTTTTTGAGCTTCCTAGGTAACAAAACTCTAAACTGCGTGAATGGCACTCCATATGCAGAAACTGAATAACATTAATAAAACGTGTTTTGATTATTTTACACAATTTTACGTACCAAACGCTAAAATGTATGTAAAGAACTTCATGTGGGGAAACGAAACATCATATAGATGTCTTTTCAGTGTTTTTTGTGTTTTAGGCACGAAAACGCTAAAATACTTATAAAGCACTCTATATTGTAATACAAAATGCGTCTTTTGAGTGTCTTGTCTTTTAGAACTTATTATGTACCCAAAAACTAAAAGTCACGTTATATGTACATTATATGGAGAAACATAATAACATTACCAAAAACCTCTGTTTTGGATGCTTCTTACATTGTTAGGTACGAAAACGCCAATATGGATGCAAAGCATCCCATATAGGGAAATGAAAGGACATTACAATAAACATGTTTTTTCTTTTTTTCAGACGTGTTTTTCAGATTTTTTTAGATACTAAAACTTTTAAACGCGTGAACAGCACTTAATATGGAGAAACAGAAAAAAAAAATATTACTAAAAAGCGTTTATTTTTAGTGTTTTTCACTTTGGTATGTATCAAAACGTCAAAATGCACGCAAATGATGCAGAAACGTGTAGAATGAGTTTTTCTGAGCTTCTAAGGTACCAAAACGTAATAACGCGTTATGAACACTAAATAATGAAAAACAAAACAATAAACCAACAATAAACGTGTATTTTTTTTTCATATATGTTCCAAAACGCTAAAATGCTTACGAAGAACTCTATATAAGGAAACGGAGCGACATTACGAAAAACGTGTATTATGAGTTCTTTTAAGCTAAATTCTTAGGGACCAAAACTGTAAAACGCGTGAAGAGCACTTTATATGGAGCAAGAGAACATCATCAAAATCGTTTATCTTTTTTTTTTTTTCATCGTTAATTACCAAAACACCAAAATGTATGCAAAGCTTCGTTTCCCAAACATTGGGAAACGAAATGGCATTACCAGAAACGTGTCTATTGAGTGTTTTCGAGTGTTAGAAATGAAAGCGCTGAAAAGATTAGAAAACAACCTTTATTGGAATACAAAACATTATTAAAACGTGTCTTTTGAGTGTTTTGAACTTCTTATGTACCAAATTGCTGAAACATATGTAAAACACCCTTTATGGAGAAACTGAATAATATCAGCAAAAAGTGTATTTTTCAGTATTTTTGCGCTTGTTAGACACGTCAAAAGGTCAAAACGTCAAAATGCATGTTTATTACCCGATGTAATAATAATAATAAAAAAAAAATAATAATAATATCAGAAACCTGTATTCTGAGAGTTTTTCAGATTATTAGTTACCAAAGTAAACAAAAAAAAAAAAAAACTTGCATAGCATTCAATATGAAGAAACAGAACAACACACTAAAAACGTGTATTTTGAGTGTTTTTCGCACTGTTAGATACCAAAACGCCAAAAAACATGGAGAGTACTGTATATGGGGAAAGGAAATGATAATATCCAGTGTTTTTGAGCGTTTTAGGCACCAAAACGATAAAATGCATGTAAAACACCCTATATTAGAATAAAAATTTATAATACCCAAAAAAATGTCTTTTAAGTGTTTTGGAGCTTCTAAGGTATCATAATGCTAAAACGCGTGAAAAAAAGATGAGAGAAACAAAAAAGGATTAAAAAAATTGTGTATTTTGAATATTTTTGAGCTTCTTAGGTAGGGAAACGGCGAAATTCATGCAAACTACCCTAGATGATGAATGTTTTTTTTTTTTAGATTCTTACGTACCAAAACACTAAAAAGCGTGAAATTTACTTAATTTGGAGAAACAAAGCAGTATTAGAAAAAAAAAAGTGTGCTTTGAGAGTTTTTGACATTTTTAAGTAGTAAAAACGGCAAAATGTATGGTTAACATAAGGAAATGAAATGACATTAATAGAAACGTGCTTCTTTTAACGTTTTTGTGCGTTTTAGACATCAAAACACTAAAACGCTTGGAAAGCACCCTATATTAGATTACAAAACAAACGTGTCTATTTTAGTTTATTTAAGCTTCTTACGTATCAAAACGCTAAACCGCATGCAAAAAGGCTTTATTGAGAAAAAGAAAAGCAGTTATGCTAGTTATGTTCAGAAACGGCAAAACGTTTTTTTGCTAAGAAAGCGAAAACATTATTTTTATTTTTAATTATTCTTTTCTCCATAAAGAGTGCGATTGAAGCGTTTTAGCATTTTGGTACATAAGAATATGAAAAAAAATACTCATCATACAATTTTCTCGTAATATTTTTTTCTCTCCATATAGAATACCTTTCATGTGCTTCCCTTTTTCAACTTATATAACAAGCTCAAAAGTACCCAAAATACTTTTTTTTTTTTTTGGTAATGTTATAGTTTGAAAAATTAACAAATGCATACAAAGTACACTATACAGGGAAACTAGAACACATTACGAGAAACGTGTATCATCAGTGTTTTTGAGCTTCTTATTTACCAAAACGCTAAAAGACATGAATATCACTTTTTATGGAGAAACAGATCTTTACCCCCCCAAAAAAAAAAAAAAACGTATAATTTGAGTGTATTTCACATTCTTAGGTCAATGACAAAATGCATGGAAATCACTCTATATGGGAAAAGGAAACGAGATTTCCAGAAACATTGTCTTTTATGTGTTTTATGAACGTGCTTAGCACCAAAGCGATAAAAAATTTTCTTAGGTACCAAAACGCTGAAAGGCATGGTTAGAACTTTACATGGAGAAACAGAGAAACGTAACCGAAAAGTTGAAGCATTTTAACGTTTTGGTTCCTAAAAGGCTAAAAAAAAAAAACACTGAAAAGGTAGGTTTCTGATATATTCGTTTAGTTTTATCTTAAGAAGAAGTTTGCATGCATTTTGGCGTTTTGGGGTGTAACAATGTGAAAAACACTAAGAACAATATATTTTTTTTCATTCAATTGTTCTGCTTCTCCATATGAAGTGCTTTTCATGCGTTTTAGCGTTTTTGAATAAAAAAAAAACACACTTATCTTGTAAAATAATTTCATTTCGCCATATAAAGAAATTTACATGCATTTTTTTTCCTGTTTCTGTACCTAACAAGCTCAAAAATACTCAAAAAACAATTTTTACTAATGTTAGTCTGTTTCTCCATAAAGCGTGTTTGGATACATTTTAGCGTTTTGATACGTAAGAAGCTCAAAACCACTCAAAAGACACGTTTGTGGTAATGTTTTCTGTCCGGCACCCCCCAAAAAAAATGGTGATTTCAATGCTTTTTTGCGTTTTGGTGCCTAAAACACTGGAAAAAAAAAGTGAAAAGGCATATTTCTAGTAATGTCGTTTCCTTTCTCCATATGAAGTACATTGCTTTTTTTATTTATTTATTTATTTATTTTTTTTTTTGGGGGGGTACCTTACAATGTGACAAACAATCAATACACACGTTTTTGGTAATGTTATTCCTCTTTTCCATATGAAAAGCTATTCACGCGTTTTAGGTTTTAGTACCTAAGAAGCTCAAAAACAATCACAAAAAACACGTTTCTCGTAATGTCCATTCATTTCCTCATATCAGGTAATTTACATGTATTTTGGCGTTTTGGTACCTAACAATAATAAAAAAAAGATTTAAAAAAAGTTTTTTTTTTTTGGTAATGTTGTTCTGTTTCTCCCTTTTAAGTGTTATATACGCGTTTTAGCGTTTGTACCTGGGGAGCTAAGAAACACTTATAATACATGTTTCTTATAATATAGGTTTGTTTTCTTTATAGAATTCTTTCCATACATTTTAACGTTTTTTTTTCTTTACGTAAGAAGTTCAAAAACACTGAAAATACAAGATTTAGGTAATGTTATTCCATTTCTATAGGAAGGGTGTTTTATTTAAAAACACACAAAAGACATGTTTCTTTTAATGTTTTGTCAATGCTTTCTATGCTTTACAGTGTTATGGTGCCTAAAACAATAACAACACACAAAAGACACGTTTCTGGTAATGCCATTTCATTTCCATATAAAGAGTGTTTTGAAAGCACTAAAGCGTTTTGGTACCTATTAATACGAAAAACAGTCAAGATACAAGTGTTTCGTAACGTTGTTCTGTTTCTCTCTACAATTAAATGACATGTTTCTTGTAATGTAGTTCCTTTTCCCGTATAGAGTGCATTGCATGCATTTTGGCGCTTTTAGTACCTAACAATGTGAAAAAGATTCAAAACAAACATTTTTGTTCGTGTTTTTTTCCTCCATATAGACGCATTTTAGAGTTTTAGTAATTAAGAAGCTCAAAATCACTCACAAAACATGTTTCTCGTAATGTCCTTTCGTTTCGCCATATAGGATGCCTTCAATGAATTTTTGTATTTTGGTAAATAACAATGTAAAAACACTTAAAACACGTTTTTGGCCTTTATTTTTTATTTTTTTTTTTGTTTCTCCATATAAAGTGTTATTTAAACATTTTACCGCTTTGGTATCTACGTAGAACAGAAACACTTGTAATACACGTTTCTTGTAATATCATTTAGTTTTCCATATAGGTGAATTTGTCTGCATTTTGGCGTTTTTGTACGTAAGAAACTCATAAACACTGAATATGCACGTTTAATTCTGTTTTATTCTGTTTCTGTTTCCCCATTGTGTTTTGCGTGCGTTTTTGCGTTATGGTACGTTTTTGGTAATTTTGTTTTGCATTCCAATATAGATTGCTTTCCATTGATCTTAGTGTTTTGTCCATAGACCGCTAAGAAACACTGAAAAAATAATGTCAATTCTTTTCTCTATAAAAAGTGTTTTTCATACATTTTGCTGTTTTGGTACCTAACAATGTGAAAAACACACATAACACATTTTTGGGAAAGTTTTCACTTTCTTCATATAGAAAGCTGTTCACTTGTTTTAGCGTTTGATAACCTACTCATAATACACGCGTTTGTTAATTACGTTTTGTTTCACCATATAGTGTACTTGGAATGCATTTTGCCGTTTTTTAGCTAACAAGCTCAAAAACACTGAAAATATATATTGTTGTTAAGATTATTCTCTTTTCAGTTAAAAAAACGACGTATAGAGTCGTACTGTTACTTTTTATCTTTTGATACCTAAGAAGCTTAAAAACATCCATGATACACATTTCTCGTAAAATCTTTTCTTTTACCCATATAAGGTACTATACGTACTTTTTTTTGTATTTCTGCCTGACAATCTCAAAAACACTCAAAAGAATTGTTTTAGGTAATGTTATTTTGTTTCTCCATAAAAGGTGTGCTTTTTTTTCATGTAATTTAGCGTGTTGGTAGGTAAGTAGCTCAAAAACACTGAAAAACACTTTTTTTCAATTTCATTTTCACATATAGTGGATTTTCATGCATTTTAGCGTATTGGTACCTAATTAGAAAAACACTCAAAATACATGTATTTTCTAATGCTGTTCTGTTCCTCGATATAATGTGCTATTAATGTGTTTTAGGATTTTGGTACTTAAGAGGCTTAAAAAACGCTTATATTACACATCTCTCGTAATGTCCTTTTGTTTCCCCTGATATGGTCCATAGCATCGAACCAAAATCAAAAACACTAAAAATATTTTTTTTTTATTGATAGCATTATTCTGTTTCTATAAGAAAAGGGTCTTTTTAAATACGTTTTAAATACTCAAAAGACACTTTTTTTGTAAAGTTGTTTCCTCATTTCGTCGGCTTTGCAACCATTTGTGCGTATCTAATAATGGGGAAAAAACACTCAAAATACGCGTTGCTATTCATGCGTTTTACCATATTTCGTAACTAAGAAGCTCAAAAGCTCTCATAAATCACGTTTCTTATTCTCGTTTCCCCATATAGAGTGTTTTTCATGCGTTTTGTAATTTTTTACGTGACAAGTTCAAAGATATTAAAAATATACGTTCTTAAACCTCTTAAACCTAGAATGTTTCTCTATAAAATATATATATATATATATATATATATATATATATATATATATATATATATATATATATATATATATATATATATATATATATATATATATATATATATATATATATATATATATATATATATATATATATATATATATATATATATATATATATATATATATATATATATATATATATATATATATATATATATATATATATATATATATATATATATATATATATATATATATATATATATATATATATATATATATATATGTATATATATATATATATATATATATATATATATGTATGTATATATATATATATATATATATATATATATATATATATATATATATATATATATATATATATATATATATATATATATATATATATATATATATATATATATATATATATATATATATATACTCGTATATATATATATATATATATATATATATATATATATATATATATATATATATATATTTTTTTTTTTATAGAGAAACATTGTAGGTTTAAGAACGTATATTTTTAATATCTTTGAACTTGTCACGTAAAAAAAAAATATATATATATATATATATATATATATATATATATATATATATATATATATATATATATATATATATATATATATATATATATATATATATATATATATATATATATATATAAATGCATACTTTTCTGCATTTTGGTACATTTTGGTTAGAAAATTGTTCTGTTAGAATATTGTTTTCCCATATAAGGTATTTTCTGTTTTTTTTTTTTTTTTTTTTTTATCGTTTAAATGCCTAGCACGCTTATAAAATCTCAAAATACACGTTTATGGAAATTTCGTTTCCTTTCTTTATATTGGGTACTTTGCACGCATTTTATTGTTTTACTACCTAAGATAAAAAACGGTTCTGCTAATGTTATTCTGTTTCTCTATGTAGAGTACAATTGATGCGTTTCATCGTTTTGATACCTAAGAAGCTCAAAAACACATATAATACATGTTTCAACTAATGACTTTTCGTTTCCCCATAGTTGGTAATTTCCATTTATTTTGTCTTTTTTTTTCTACATAACAAGCTCAAAACACTCAAACCCTTGTTTTTGGTTATATTATTTTGTTTTTTCCATTAAGAATGTTTTGCAAGCGTTTTTCCGTTTTATTTTTTTTTTACGCAAGTAGCTTAAAAGCACCAAAAAATAGCAACAATTTTGAAAATGTTTTGTTTTCTCATGCACGGGGCTTTTCTTGCTTTTTTGACTTCTGGTGCCAGCACGCTCATTAATGCTCAAAAGAGAAGATTATTGGAAACCTCGTTTCCTTACCCCATAGAGGGTGGTTTTCATGGATTTTATCGTTTTGTTACCTAACAATGTGAAATACGCTCAAAATACAAGTTTTTTGGTAATGTTCTGATTCTCCATAAAGAGTTTTCGAGTTTTCGTGGTTAAGAAGCCTAAATACTCAAAATGCTTTATTTTTCTGATATTATTGTGTTTCTCCATAAATGGTGTTTTGCATGCGTAGTTTTCTATGTATTTTCGGATTTTGGTGACTAAAACAGTCAAAAACCCTCAAAAGACGTTTTTCTGGTAATCTCGTTTCGTTTCCCCATGTAATTTGCTTTGTATGTATATATGTATGTATGTATGTATGTATGTATGTTTTGGTAACTAACACTGTTAAAGAAAATACTCAAAAACATTTTAGGTAATGTTCAGTTTCTACGTATGGAGTGGTATTCAAGCGTTTTAGCATTTTTTTTTACCTAAGATCAAAAACTTATAATACATGTTTCCAGTTATATATATATATATATATATATATATATATATATATATATATATATATATATATATATATATATATATATATATATATATATATATATATATATATATATATATATATATATATATATATATATATATATATATATATATATATATATATATATATATATATATATATATATATATATATATTTTTTTTTTTTTTTTTTTTTACCATATAAGGTACTTTGCATGCATTTTCCGGTTTCTGTACCTAACAAACTTGAAAAAAAGTCAAAATACACAATTTTGGTAATGTTTTTCTGTTTCTCCTCAAAGGATATTTTGCATGTTTTTTTTTACAGTTTTGGCACGTAAAAAGTTCAAAAATCATTCAAAAGACTCTTTTTTATGATGTATTTTTGTATTCCAAAATAGAGTGCTTTCCAAGCATTAAAGCGTTTTAGTGCCTAACAGGCAAAAAAAAAAAAAAAAAAATGAAAACACATGTTTCTGGTATTGTCGTTTCGTTTCTTTATTTGGATGCATTTTGGTACCTAACAATATGAACATATTCAAAATAGACGTTTTTGGTAATGTGTGCTCCTCCATATAGAGTGCTATTGACGCATTTTAGAGTTTTGGTACTGAAGAAGCTCTAGGCAGGAGGCCGGTGGGACGACCTAGGAAGCGATGGATGCAGGGAGTTGAAGAAGCTGCTGAACGAAGAGGAAGAAATCTACAAGAAATAACCAGAGATGAGGATTTCATGGATAGAGACCTTCGGAGAAGATTCGTAGAGGCCGGACACTGACAGGCATTGCCTACCTTGCGTCTGGTGAGAAAGGTGAGAAAAAAGCTCAAAAACACTAACAATACTCGTTTTTTCCTGATGTACTTTCGTCTTCCCATATAGGGTGCTTTGCAAGAATTTTGCCTTTATAGTACTTAACAATGTGAAAAAAACACTAAAAAAACGCTCATGGCAATGTTGTTCTATTTTTCCATCAAAAAAAAAAAAAAGTAATAATAATAATATTTATGTGTTTTACCGTTTTCGTACCTAAAAAGTTCAGAAATACTTGTACTAGATAATATTTGTAACACTTGTTCGTAAGAACCTCAAAATCACTGAAAAGATTTTGTAATGCTTTTTGTAATGCATTGTTTTTTTTGTATCCCATCCATTATTTTCCATGCATTTAAGCGTTTTGGTGCCTAAGAGCCTCAAAAAACACTCAAAAGACATGTTTCTTTTAATATCGTTTTGTTTTCCGTATAGGAAAACATAAATTTTGTCATTTTTGTATTAAAGAAACTCAAAGACAGTGAATAGGCACGTTTTTGGTTGTGTCATTCTGTTTCGTCTTGAAGTGTGTTTTGTAGTCGTTTTAGCGTTATGCTACGTAACAAGCTAAATAATAACACTCAAAAGGCAAATTTTTGGTAATGTTATTTTATATTCAAAACTGAAAAAGTACTGTTGAGGTAATATCGATTTGTTTTTCTAAAAAAAAAAGAAGCTTTGTTTACATTTTTGCGTTTTGATACCTAACAGTGTGAAAAACATTCAAAACACACTTTTTTTCCTTTTTGTATAGCTGCTTCGTTTCTTCATGTAGAGTGCTCTTCACACGTTTTAGTGTTTAATTGCATAAGGTCAATAATTACGTTAAATTACGTTTTTTCTTTTTTTTCATCATATGGGGTATTATGCATGTATTTTGTCGCTTCCGTACCTAATAAGCTCAAGAACATTCTGAATAAACATTTTTGATAATGTTTTTTTTTTTTTTTTTAAAGCGATTTTTTCGTGCGTTTTAGCATTTTGATACGTAAGAAGCTCCTCACCAAGGAAAAGAAACTTTTTTGGAAATATTGTTTTGTATTCCAATATAATGGAATGGAAAAATTGAAAAAGACATTTCTGGTAATGTCGTTTTGCTTCCACATATACAGTGATCTGCCTTGATTTTGGCGTCTTTTCTACTTAACAATGTAAAAAAAAAAAAAAAAAAAAATCAAAATACACTTTTTTATTGGTAATGGTGTTCTGTTTCTCCATATGGAATACTATTCACGCGTTTTTTACTCTTGGTACCTAAGAATCTCAAAAACAGTCATAATATCGTTTATTTCATCATATAGGGTAATTTCCATGCATTTTCATGTTTTTCTTCCTAATAAGCTCAAAAATACTGAAAACACAGATTTTTGCTGATGTTTTGCTAATTCCTGTTTCCTCATAAACTCTTTTGCATCCGCTTTAGTGTTTTGATACGTAAAAAGCTCAAAAACACTCAAAAGACAGTTTTTCGTTATGTTGTTTTATATTTTAATGTATGTTACTTTACATGCTTTTAAGCGATTTCGTGCCTAACACACTGAAAGACATTCAAAAGACACGTTTTTTGGTAATGTTATTTCGTTTCACCTATACAGTGCTTTCCATTGATTTTTTACATTTTAGTATCTAACAATCTGAAAAAAATAAATGTTTTTGATGATGTTATTCTGTTTCTCCATATAAAGTGCTATTCACGCGTTTTATAGTTTTGGTACCTAAAAAGATACAAAGTACTCATAATACACGTTTTTCGTAATGTTTTTTTTGTTTTCTCTTATTGGGTACTTTGCATGCATTTCCTGTTTTGGTACCCCGCCCCCCCAAAAAAAAGTAGTTTCTGGAAATTTTTTCCTGTTTCTCCCTATTAAATAGAGATCATTTAATCACGCGTTTTAGCGTTTTGTTACCAAAGAATCTAAGAAACACTTAAAATACATCTTTCTTATAATATCGATTTATTTCATATATAGGGTTGTTTGCATGCATTTTTGCGTTTTTGTACATAAGGAGCTCAAAAACACTAAAAGACACATTTCTGGTAATGCCGCTTTGTTTCATTTTATGGAATGCTTCGCATAGTTTATAACGTTGTGGTAATTAACAAGTAAAAAAAAAAAAACACCTTTTTTGTAATGTTTTTCTTTTCAATATAGAGTGATATTCATGTGTTTTAGTGTTTTGGTACCTAAAAATAAAAAAAAAAATAAAACAGAAATAGTCATTATGCTCGTACTCTCATAATGTCTTTTCGTTTCCCCATATAGAGTGGTTTGCATACATTTTGGTGTTTTATTACGTAACGAGCTCAAACTCATCTACAACACACGTTTTTAGGAACATTTTTTCTGCTTCTTCAAATCACTCACTTGTTTTGTATGCATTTTGGCGTTTTGTTACTTCATGAAGTGAAAAAAGAAAAAAAAAACACCCAAACCCCCGTTTTTGGTAATATTCTGTTTCTCCGTATATATATATACGAGTATATATTTTTTTTTCTAAGGCGTTTTAGTGTTTTGGTACGATGAAACTCAGAAACACTCTTTATACACGTTTCTCGTAATATCATTTCGTTTCTTGATATAATATAAGGTACTTTTCATGTATTTTGGCGTTTTTCTATTTAAGAAATAAAAAAAAAAACACTCACAATCCATGATTTCGGTAATGTTATTCCGTTTGCCCATAAAGGATGTTTTGCATGCATTTGACCGTTTTGGTTGGGGGACAAAAAAAATGTAAAAAACATATAAGATACGTTTTTGTTAATCTTGAATTGCATTCCCATTTAGGATGCTTTTTATGCTTTGTAACGTTTTCGTGCCTAATATTCTCAAAAACACTCAAAACACACGTTTCTGTTTTTTATTTCCCAATATAGAGTGCTTTCCTTGCATTTTGGTGTTTTGATTACTGACAATGTGAAATACTCTCAAAAATACAAGTTTTATGTATTGATCTGTTTCTCCATATAAAATACTATACTCGAGTTTTAGCATTTTGTTACTTAAGAATCTAAAAAGAAACACTCATAGTACACGTTTCTGATAATATAATTTTGTTTCATCATATATGGTGCTTTTCATGCATTTTGAGTTTTTTTTTCTAAAAAGATAAAAATACTAAAAATGTACATTTTTGGAAATGTTATTCTGTTTCTCCATTAGAATGTTTTTCATGTGTTTCAGTATTTTGGTACGTAAGAAGTTCCTAAACACTCCAAAGAAATGTTTTTGGTATTGTTGTGTTAAAAAAGCATGGAAACCACTCTATATGTTAATATAGAGTGGTTTCCATGCTTTTTAATGTTTTGGTGCCTAACTCGCTCAAAAATACTCAAACGACACGTTTCTGGTCATGTTATTTTGTCAAAACTTAATACACGTGTCTCGTAATGTCTTCTCGTTTTCCCTTATTAGATGCTTTGTATATATTTTGGCGTTTTGGTACCTAACAAAGTAAAATACACTCAAAACAAACGTTTTCAGTAATTTTCTGTTTATCAATATAGAATGTGATTTACGCGTTTTAACCATTTGGTACGTTAGAAGCTCAGGAACATTTATAATACATATTTCTTTTAATATCGATTCATTTCCGAAACAGATTATTTTTCATTCATTTTAGAATTTTTGTACGTAACAAGCTCAAAACAATGAAAATATACGTTATTAGTAATGCTATTTGGTTTAAATAAACTGCGTTTTGCCTTCTTTTTTAAGTATCTGTGCGTGTCAGTTATCAAAACGGTAAAAATCATGTGGAAAAAAAAATATTACCAAAAACGTGTAATATGACCGTTTTCGAGCTTCTTAGTTACCAAAACGCAAAAAAACACGTATAAAGCACTCTATATGGAGAAACAAAAAAAAAGCAATAAAAACATGTATTTCTGAGGGTTTATCGCACTGTTTGGTACTAAACATTACAAGAAAAGTGTCTTTGAATGTTTTTCAGTGTGTTAGGAACTAAAATGTTAAAAAGCAATGAAAGCATCATATTTGGGAATACAAAAAAAAAAAAAAAAAAATTACCAAAAAAAAAAAAAAAAACGCGTATTTCATTGTTATAAGGTTCTTCCATACCAAAACGCTGAAACATATGGAAAACTCCTTTTATGGACAAACATTACCAAAACCGTAAATTTGACTGTTTTCTAGCTTATTACATACAAAAACGTCAAAATGTATGCTAAGTACTCTACATGGGGAAGCGAAACGATATTACCAGAAACGTGTATAATGCTTCATAGGTATCAAAACACTAAAACCCCTGAAAAACACTGTATGGAAACAAACAACAACATTACCGAAAACGTGTAACTTGAGTGTTTTTCGCCTTGTTAGGTACCAAAACACTAAAATGAATCTAAAGCACGTGATTTCAAGAAACCGAATAAGGTTTCCAATAACGTGTACTGTAAGATAGTTTGTGCTCGTTAGGTACCAAAACGCAAAAATGCATGCAGACCACTATATAAGGGAAAGAAATGACATTATGAGAAGCGTGTATAATTATTATTTTTGAGCTCTTTTATTCCCAAATAGCAAAATTGCGTGAATAGCGCTCTATATGGAGAAATATAATAACATTACCAAAAAACGTGTATTTTGAGTGTTTTCCCATTGATAGATACCTAAACGTAAAAAAAATATGAAAAACACTCAATATCGGGAAACGAAATAACCTTACCAGAAACATGTTTTAAGGGGATTTTGAGCGTGTTAGGTACCAGAACTCTAGAAATCATGTGAAATAAAACTATACTTCAGGAAACGTATATTCTGATTGTTTTAAAACTTCTTAAGTACCAAAACGCAAAAACATGTGAATAGCACTCTATATGACACACACACACACACACACACACACACACACACAAAACTGCATTAACAAATACGCGTAATTTAAATGTTTTTGAGCTTCTTACGAATGAAAGCGATGGAAAGTACCCGTTATTGTGAAACGAAAATATATTACCAAAAAACGTGTAAAATGAGTGTTTATGTTCTTTATAGGTACCAAAACTAAAACGTGTGAAAAGCACTATATGGAAAAACGGAACATTACCAAAAAAGAGTGTTTTAAGTGTTTTCACCTTGTTCAGTAAGAAAACGACAAAAAGCTTAAAAAAAAAGAATAAAAGTAAAAGAAAAAAAGTTACCAAAAAATGTGCATGCAGAAGTTACCAAAAACGTGCATGCAAAAAAAAAAAAAAGCTTAATAGAGAACGAAAAAAAAAAAAAAAACATTACTGAAAACAAGTGTTTGAGATTGTCAGATACAAATTCAGCCAAAATGCATGGAAATTGCCCTATATAGGGTAACGAACATGAACTGTGTATGAACGAACAGAAATGCATATTATGAGTGCATTTGAGCTTTTTAAGCACCAAAACTGTAAGACGCATGAATAACATTTTATATGGAGAAAGAGCCACATTACCAAAAACGTGTATTTTGACTGCTTTCCACATTGTTAACTACCTCATTGCCAAAATGCATGCAGATCTCTCATCTCTCTTTGGAAATTAAAATCACATTTCAAGAATTATGTCTTCTAAGTGTCTTTAGGAGTGTGTTAGGAACCATAACGCTAAAAAGCATGTAAACAACCAATATGAAAAAAAAAAACGTGTCTTTGCAGTGTTTCTTTGGTACTTACCAAAACACTCAAAGGCATGTCAAACATCCTTTATAAAAAAAACACAGTAATTTACCAAAAACGTGTTTTGAGTGTTTTCTGAGCTTCTTACGTAAAAAAAAATACCAAAATATATATAAAGTACACAATATGGGGAAATAAAAGAACATTACGTGAGGTGTATTTTGAATGTTTTTTTTTTTTACCTTCTTAGATACCATTACGGTAAAAGATAAGAATAGCACTCTATATGGAGAAACAGTACATCACAAAAAAAATATATATATTCTTAGTGTTTTCACGTAGTTAGGTACCAAAATACCAAATTACATGGAAATCACCTTCTATGGTGAAACGAAAAGATATTTCCAAAAATATGTCTTTTAAGTGTTTACGCATCAAAACGCTAAAAATATTACGCATCAAAACGCTAAAAAAAAAAGCATGGAAAGCTCTCGTAAAAGAAAATAACATCCTCAAAAAACGTGTCTTTCGAGATATTTTCAACTAGTTACGTTCCAAACGGTAAAATGCACACAAAATACCTTTTATGGAGAAACAGAATAACATTACCCCCCAAAAAAAAAGTATTTTGAGTGTTTTTGAGCTTGTTGCGTGCAAAAACGCTAAAATGCATGCAGTGTAACCTATATGGGAAAACGAAAGTATATTACGTGAAACGCGTAGTAGGAGTGTCTTTGAGCTTCTTAGGTACCAAAAATGTGAAAACTCGTTAATAACACTCTATATGGAGAAACAGAGCAACATTTCCGTATACGTACATTTTGTGAGATTTTTTTTTTTTTTTACATTTTTAGGTACCAAAACGCCAAAATGCACGCAGTCCTCTAAATAGGAAAACAAAACATTACAAGAAATGTATCTTTTAAGTGAAAATGTACATGATAGACAATAGAACGATAAAAAGCATGGAAAGCAATATAATACAGGAAAATTAAAAAAATACCAAAAAAGCGTCGTTTTTTTTGGTTACATAACAAATCGGTAAAACGCATGCAAAACAACGTTTATGGAGAAATAGAGTAACATTACAAAAGTTTTTGAGTTTCTTGCGTACAAAAATGCCAAAATGCATAAAAAAAATAACCTATATGGGGAAACGAAAAGACATTACGATAAACGTGTATTATGAGTGTTTTTGAGTTTCTTAAGTACCAAAACGCTAAAACGCATGAACAGCTCTTTATATGGAGAAACAGAACATCAACAAAAATATGTATTTTAAGTGTATTTCAGATTGTTTAAGAAAAAGTCAATATGCACGAAAAGCACCGTATATATGAAAAGGACATTTCAATAAATGTTTCTGTTGAATGTTTATGAACGTGTTAGGCACCAAAACGCTAAGCACCAAAAAGCATTTAAAAATAGCCTATATGGAAAAACTTCTTTTTTCAGTGTATTTAAGCAACTTACGTACCAAAACGCTAAAACACAGGCCAAGAAAAACACCCTTTATAGAGAAATAGTATAACTTTATGAAAATGTGAATTTTCATAGTTTTTGAGCTTGTTACGAAGAAAAATACTATAATGCATGGAAAGTACTCGAAAACGAAAAGACACTAAAATATATGATGGTTTTTGAGATTTTTACGTATCAAAACGCTAGAACACATAAACAGGAACTTATATGAAATAGGGAACAAGATTTTCAGAAACGTGTTTTTTTAAGTGTTTATGAGAGTGCTAGCCACGAAAAAAAAAAAAAAATCTAAAAAGCATGGAAAGCACCCTGTACATGAAAACAAAACATTACCAGAAACGTCTCGTTTCAAGTGTTTTTCAGTTACTTACATACCAAAACCCTTACAAGCATGCAAAACTTCTTTTATGGAGGAACGGAATAACACTATCAAGAACAAGTATTGTGATTGTTTTAAATATTGTTAAGTAGTAAAACGCCAAAATGCATGCAAAGTACCTTTAATGGGGATACGGGTATCATTAGAGTTTTTGAGCTTATTAGGTACCAAAACACTGAAACGCATGATTAACACTCTATATAGACAAACATATCAGCATTACGAAAAACATGTATTTTCAGTGTATTCCACATTGTTATGTACCAAATCGAAAAAATGCAAGAAAAGCACCTTATATATGGGAAGGAAACGAGATTTCCAAGAACACGTTTTCTAAGGAGGAGGCAGTAGACACCTGCCGAAACGATAACTACTCCCAGTGAGGTCTAAAGCACTGTTCAGGGGGTGCTGTGAACTTATCATTAAACCCAGCTGTGACCTCACTGAACGTTTCCCTTTGTGTCTCACAACACAAGGGGGTAGTCACAGCCTGCCCTCTAAAGACAACTCTCTTCCTCCACACAAAACTACAAGCACCTAATAACACACACACCCTTCACTCAAAAAATTTTAAAATCATGGCGACTCCTACACCAGCCTCGGAGTCCCCATCTGGGGAGGGGACCATAAATGTCCCCAGGTCGGACTGCCTTTCCGTCGACGACCCTAAGTGTCTTGACACCCCCTTCAACTTTTTCTTCATTAACTTCTGCAACATTCGCGGTCTAAGATCAAATTTTCAATCTGTAGAACACCACCTCTCCTCTTCTAAACCTCATCTTCTTTTCCTCACTGAAACTCAGGTGTCTGAGGCAACTGACAGTAGCCCCTTTTCTGTTCCCTCCTACTTTCTCTATCCTCATTGTCGATCCAAAGCTGGATGCTGCGTTTATGTGCGCAATGACTTAACCTGCTCTCGTGCCCACGCTCTTGAATCTTCCGAGTTTTCCACCATCTGGCTACGACTACAGAGTCATTCTCATACTAAATTTATCTGTGCTGTATACCTCTCTCCTAACTCCTCTGACTATAAGAAATTCTTTGACTACTTAACTTCCAAAGTGGAGCACATTCTGACCCTCTTCCCTTTTGCAGAGATCTCCATTCTTGGAGACTTCAATGTTCACCACCAGCTTTGGCTTTCCTCTCCCTTCACTGACCATCCTGGTGAACTAGCCTACAACTTTGCTATCCTCCATGACCTAGAGCAATTGGTGCAACACCCTACTCGTATTTCTGACCGTCTTGGAGATACGCCCAACATTCTTGACCTTTTCCTGACCTCTAATCCTTCTGCTTATGCTGTCACCCTTTCTTCTCCGTTGGGCTCCTCCGATCACAATCTCATATCTTTATCTTGTCCTATCACTCCAATCCCTCCTCAGGATCCCCCTAAGCGAAGGTGCCTCTGGCGTTTTGCCTCTGCTAGTTGGGGGGACCTGAGGAGGTATTTTGCTGATTTTCCTTGGAATGACTACTGCTTCCGTGTCAGAGACCCGTCTTTGTGTGCTGAGCACATAACAGAGGTGATAGTGTCTGGCATGGAGGCGTACATTCCTCACTCTTTTTCTCGTCCTAAACCTTCTAAACCTTGGTTTAACACAGCTTGTTCTCGTGCTATACATGATAGAGAGGTGGCCCAGAAAAGGTACTTAAGCCTTCCTTCACCAGAATCTCATGCACTTTATATTTCTGCCCGGAACCATGCCAAGTCTGTTCTCCAACTAGCCAAAAACTCCTTCATTAACAGAAAATGTCAAAACCTTTCAAGATCTAACTCCCCTCGTGATTTCTGGCATCTAGCCAAAAATATCTCCAATAACTTTGCTTCTTCTTCTTTCCCTCCTCTACTTCAACCAGATGGCACCACTGTTATCACATCTATTTCTAAAGCTGAACTTTTTGCTCAAACCTTTGCTAAAAACGCTACCTTGGACGATTCTGGGCTTGTTCCTCCCTCTCCTCCACCCTCTGACTACTTCATGCCACGTATTAAAATTTTTCGTAATGATGTTTTCCATGCCCTCGCTGGTCTAAACCCTCGGAAGGCTTATGGACCTGATGGGGTCCCTCCTATTGTTCTCCGAAACTGTGCCTCCGTGCTTGCACCTTGCCTAGTCAAACTCTTTCAGCTCTGTCTGTCAACATCTACCTTTCCTTCTTGCTGGAAGTTTGCCTACATTCAACCTGTTCCTAAAAAGGGTGACCGCTCTAATCCCTCAAACTACCGTCCAATTGCTTTAATTTCCTGCCTATCTAAAGTTTTTGAATCTATCCTCAACAGGAAGATTCTTAAACATCTATCACTTCACAACCTTCTATCTGATCGCCAGTATGGGTTCCGTCAAGGCCGCTCTACTGGTGATCTTCTGGCTTTCCTTACTGAGTCTTGGTCATCCTCTTTTAGAGACTTTGGTGAAACTTTTGCTGTTGCCTTGGACATATCAAAAGCCTTTGATAGAGTCTGGCACAAAGCTTTGATTTCCAAACTACCCTCCTACGGTTTCTATCCTTCTCTCTGTAACTTCATCTCAAATTTCCTTTCTGACCGTTCTATTGCTGCTGTGGTAGACGGTCACTGTTCTTCTCCTAAATCTATTAACAGTGGTGTTCCTCAGGGTTCTGTCCTGTCACCCACTCTCTTCTTATTATTCATTAATGATCTTCTAAACCAAACTTCTTGTCCTATCCACTCCTATGCTGATGATACCACCCTGCACTTTTCCACGTCTTTTCATAGACGTCCAACCCTTCAGGAGGTAAACATATCACGCAGGGAAGCCACAGAACGCCTGACTTCTGATCTTTCTAAAATTTCTGATTGGGGCAGAGCAAACTTGGTATTGTTCAATGCCTCAAAAACTCAATTCCTCCATCTATCAACTCGACACAATCTTCCAGACAACTATCCCCTCTTCTTCAATGACACTCAACTGTCCCCCTCTTCTACACTGAACATCCTCGGTCTGTCCTTTACTTATAATCTGAACTGGAAACTTCACATCTCATCTCTAGCTAAAACAGCTTCTATGAAGTTAGGTGTTCTGAGACGTCTCCGCCAGTTTTTCTCACCCCCCCAGCTGCTAACTTTGTACAAGGGCCTTATCCGTCCATGTATGGAGTATGCTTCACATGTCTGGGGGGGTTCCACTCATACTGCTCTTCTAGACAGGGTGGAATCAAAAGCTTTTCGTCTCATCAACTCCTCTCCTCTAACTGACTGTCTTCAGCCCCTCTCTCACCGCCGCAATGTTGCATATCTAGCTGTCTTCTACCGCTATTTTCATGCCAACTGCTCTTCTGATCTTGCTAACTGCATGCCTCCCCTCCTTCCGCGGCCTCGCTGCACGCTGTCCACCTCTCTAACGCAAGAGTTAACCAGTATTCTCAATCATTCACCCCTTTCTCTGGTGAACTCTGGAACTCCCTGCCTTCTTCTGTATTTCCACCTTCCTATGACTTGAATTCCTTCAAGAGGGAGGTTTCAAGACACTTATCCACCAATTTTTGACCACTGCTTTGACCCTTTTAAGGGACTGGCATTTCAGTGGGCATTTTTTTTATTAGATTTTTGTTGCCCTTGGCCAGTATCCTTCCTACATAAAAAAAAAAAAAGTGTTTATGAGCGTACTAGGCACTAAAACGCTAATGAGCATGGAAAGAACCCTATGTGGGATAACAAAACATTTTCAAAAACGTCTCTTTTCAGCGTTTTTTAATTGAAAACAGAATAACTTTACCAACAATATATATATTTTTGAGTGTTTTTGAGCTTGTTAGCTACATAAACGGCAAAATACATTCCAAGTACACTATATGGTGAAGCAAAACGTAATTAACAAACGCGTGTATTATGAGTAGGTTACGAAACGCTAAAACGTGAGAACAATTTTCTGTAAGAAGAAAGTGAAAAACTTTAAAAAAAAATGTGTTTTGTGGGTTTTTCACATTGTTAGGTACCAAAACGCCAAAATGTATGAAAAACACTTTTTACAGAAACACGAATCACTGTTTCTGAGCAGTCTATGCACAAAACGCTAAGATGAATGGAAAGCAATCTATATTGGAACACAAAACAAAACTACCAAAAACTTGTTTTTGAGTACCATAACCCAAAAACGCACGCAAAATACAATAGAGAAACAGGAACAGAATAAAATAGAATTAAACGTGCATATTCAGTGTTTTTGAGTTTCTTACGTACAAAAACGCCAAAATGCAGACAAATTCACCTGTATGGGAAACCAAACGGTATTACAAGAAACGTGTATTACAAGTGTTTTTGTACTACGTAGATACCAAAGCGGTAAAATGTGTGAATAACACTTTATATGGAGAAACAGAAAAAAAAAAGTCCCAAAAACGCCTTTTTGAGTGTTTCTATATTGTTATTTACAAAAATGGAGAAATCCATGGAAGGCATCCTATATGGCAAAACGAAAGGACATTATGAGAAACATGTTTTGTGAGTGTTTTTGACCTTCTTAATTACTAAAACTCTAAAATGCGTCAATAGCACTCTAAAATGCGTCTATATGGAGGAACAAAACATGAACATAAATGTTTGTTTTGAATGTTTTTCACATTGTTAGGTACCAAAGCGCCAAAATGAAAGCAAAGCACTCTATACGGGAAAAAGGAACTACATTATCAAAAACATGTCTTTTAATTGAAACAGAACAACGTTACGAAAAACTTGTATTTTGACTGTTTTTCGTATTAATAGGTATCAAAACGCTTTAATGCTTTGAAAGCACTCTTTATATGGAAATGAAATGGCATTACCAGAAACGTGTATTTTGTGTTTTTTTGTTTTGTTTTAGGCACCATAACGCTAAAAAGCATAGAAAGCATTGAAAAAAAAAATTAACAGAAATATGACTTATGTGTGTTTTTAAGCAAAACACCTTTTCTATAGAAACGGAATAACATTATCAAAATCTTGTATTTTCAGTGTTTTTTTAACTTACGTAGAAAAACGCCAAAATGCATGGAAAAAACCCTATGTAGAAAACAAACCTATATAATAAGAAACATGTATTATAAGTGTTTCTTAACTTCCCAGGTACAAACGCTAAAGCGCGTGTGTAACACTTAAAAGGGAGAAACAGAACATTACCAAAAATGACTTTTTTATTTTTATTTGTTTTGTTTTTATTTTTTTTATTGCTAGATACCAAAACACTAAAATACATGCAAATTACCTGATATGAATAAATAAATGGGCATTACGACAAACGTGTATTATGAGTGTTTTTGAGCTTCTTAGGTACCAAAATCTAAAACGCGTGAATAGCTTTTTATATGGAAAAGCGGAATAATATCACCAAAAACGTGTGTATTGATTATTTGTCACATTGTTAAGTACCAAAAAAAAAAAAATAAATAAATAAATAAAAACATAAGAAAAAAAATAAATAAATAAATGCAATATGCTTCATATAAAGAAAGGGAACGACATTATTAGAAATATGCCTTTCCAGTTTTTATTTTTTTTTTCAATGTTTCAGGCACAAAAACGCAAAAACGCATTGAAATTACCCTTTTTTAGGAACAGAAAACAGCATTACCACAAACGTGTTTTTTGAATGGTTTTGAGCTTCTTACGTATCAAAACGCTAAATTGTATCCAAACACGCTTTATGGAGAAACAGACTAACAATACTAAAAATTATATTTTGAGTATTTTTGAGCTCCTTGGGTCCAGAAACAGAAAAAAAAAAATGTATGTAAAGTTCCTTATATGGTAAAATAAAATTATTTTAGAAGAAAAGTGTATGAGAAGTGGTATTTTTATTCAAAACGCTAAAACGCGTGAAAAGCACTTGATATGGAGAAGCAGAAAAAAAAAAAAATATATATATATATATATATATATATATATATATATATATATATATATATATATATATATATATATATATATATATATATATATATATATATATATATATATATATATATATATATATATATATATATATATATATATATATATATATATATATATATATATATATATATATATATATATATATATATATATATATATATATATATATATATATATATATATATATATATATATATATATATATATATATATATATATATATATATATATATATATATATATATATATATATATATATATATATATATATATATATATATATATATATATATATATATATATATATATATATATATATATATATATATATATATATATTTATTTATTTATTTATTTATTTATTTATTTATTTATATATATAAAAGGGTGTTCTGAGTGTTTTTCACATTGTTACACCCCAAAACGGTAAAATGCATGCAAAGTATACCAGAATATACGAGAAACCTACCTTTTCAATGTTTTTCAGCGTTATGGGAACCGAAACCTTAAAATGCACTCTTTGCTGAAATATAAAACAATATTGTAAAAAAAAAAACGTGATTTTTTTTGTGTTTTTTGGTGTTTTCACGAAGACATTAAAATACATGCAAAACACCCTTTATGGAGAAACAGAATAACATTATCAAAAACTTGTATTTCAGTGTTTTACCTACAAAAACGCTAAGATGAATACAAAGTACGCTATATGGGAAAGGAAGGAAGCATTACGTACCAAAACGCTAATACGAGTGATTAGCACTTTATATGGAGTAATGTCTGTTCTGAATGTTTTTTTTTTTTTTACATTGTCAAGTATGAAAATACCAAAATGCATGCAAAGCACCCAATATGGGGAAACGAAAGGACATTATGAGAAACGAGTTTTGTGAGAGTTTTGACCTTCTTAGGTAGAAAAACTCTTGAATAGCATTCTATATGGAGAAATATAACAATATTACCAAAAACGTTTATTTTGAGTGTTTCTCGTATTGTTAGGTACGAAAACGCCAAAATGCATGCAAAGCACTCTATATGGGAAAACGAAACTTCATAACCACAAACGTGTCTTTTAGATGTTTTTGAGCTTTTTTGTTACCAAAACTGTGAAAATCATGTGAATATCGCCAAAAATGTATATTAATGATCGTTTTTGAGCTGCTATGGTACCAGAACGCAAAAACACATGAATAGCACACTGTATACAGAAATAGAAGAATATCATTAAAACAGGTTCTTTTGAGCTTTTTAATTACCAAAACGCTAAAAGACATGAATATCATTTTTAATGGAGAAACAGGTCATTACCAAAAAAGAAAAAAAAACGTATATTTTTAGTGTATTTCACATTCTTAGGTGCATAACGCCAAAATGCGTGAAAATCACAAAAGAACATTGACGAAAATGTGGATTTTTAGTGTTTTTCCCATTATTTAGAAACATTCAAAAGACACGGTTATGTTCTGTTTCTCGAAATAGAATGCTATTCATGGTTTTTAGCAGTTTGGTACCTAAGTTCAAAAGCTCTCATAATACACGTCTCTAATAATATCTTATTGTATCCCATAAAGAGTAGTTTCCATGCTTTTTTGCTTTTTTCTATGTAACTGGCTCAAAACACTCGAAATACACATTTTTTGGTAACGTTATACTGTTTATTCTTAAAGAATTTTTGGATCCGTTTTATCGTTGCCTTACGTAAGAAGCTTAAAAAAACATTAAAGAGATGTTTTAGGTAATATTGTTTTGTTCTTCCATATATGGTGTTTTCCATGCTTTTTAGCGTTTTGAACGTGCCTAGCACGTTCGTAAACGCTTAAATGACAGTGTTTCTGGAATCTCGTTTCTTTTCCCCATACTGAGTAGTTTCCACTTATTTTGGTGTTTTCGTAGCTAACAATGTGAAATACACTCAAAATATACGTTTTCGGTTACGTTTCTCTGTTTCTCCATATAAAGTTCTAGTCATGCCTTTTAGCGTTTTGGTACCTAAGAAAATTTTTTTATCGCTTTGGTGCTTAGCACGTTCATAAAACACATAAAAGACAATGTTTCTGGAAATCTCGTTTTCTTTTCCCATATACAGTGATTTCCACGCATATTGTCATTGTGCACCTATGAATGTGAAATACACTCAAATTATACGTTTTTTTGGTAATGAACTATTTCTCCATAAAATGTGATATTCATGTCTTTTAGTGTTTTGGTAACTAAGAAGCTCAAAAACACTCATGATACACATTTCTCGTAATGTATTTTCGTTTCCCTGTATAGTGTACTTTGTATGCATTTGGGCATTTTTGAAACTCTATAACATTACCAAAAAACAAGTATTTCGAGTTGTTTTGAGCTTGTTACGTTACCAAAACGTAAGTTGAAAAAGGGAAGCACATGAAAAGTATTCTATATGTAAAAAAAAAAAAAAAAATACCAGAAAATGCATTTTGACGTTTTGACCTTTTGACGTATCTAATAAGCGCAAAAATACTCAAAAAAATCATTTTTGCTGATATTATTCAGTTTCTCCATAAAGGGTGTTTTACATATGTTTCAGCGTTTTGGTACATAAAAGTTCAAAAACACTCAAAAGACACGTTGTAATAATGTTTTTTATTCCAAAAAAGGTTGCTTTCTAATCTTTTTAGCGTTTTCGTTTCTAACACACTCGAAAACACTCAATAGACACGTTTCTGGTAATGCCATTTTGTTTCCCAATATAGAGAGCTTTGCATACATTTTGGCACTTTGGTAATTAACTATGTAAAACAAAGAATATCTCAAGATAAACGATTTTTGGTGATATTTTGTTACTCCATATAAAGTGCTCTTCACGCGTTTCAGAGTTTTAGTACCTAAGAAGCTGGCTTTAAAGGACTCATTATGCACATTTCTCGTAATGTCGCTCCGTTTCCTTATTTAGAGTTCTTCGTAAGCATTTTTAGCGTTTTGGAACCTATATGAAATAAAATACACGCTTATTGTTTATTGTTTTGTTTTTCATTATTTAGTGTTCTTAAGGCTGTAATACGTTTTGGTACCTTAGAAGCTCAGAAACACTTATTCTACATGTATCTGCATCATCTCCGTGTATTCTGGCCTTTTGGTACATAAAGGGAAAAACACTAAAAATAAACGCTTTTAGTAATGTTCTTTTATTTCTCCATATAGAGTGCTGTTCACGCGTTTAAAAGTTTTAGTATATATAGAATCTGAAAAACACTTCTGAAAAAACATGTTTCTTGTAATGTCCCTTCATTTTCTTATATGAGGTGCTTTGCATCCATTTTGGCGTTTTTATAGCTAACAATGTAAGAGCACCCAAAACAGAGGTTTTTGGTAATGTTATTCTGTTTTTCCATAAAATGTGCTGTTCACGCGTTTTGGTACTTAAGAAGCTCATGAACACTTATAATACACGTTTCTTGTAATGTCTTTTTATTTCTGAAATAGGTTATTTTCAATGAAATTTGGCGTTTTTGTACGTAAGTAGGTTAAAACATTGAAAATACACGCTTTTGGAAATATTATTTTGTTTCTACGTGAACGGTAATTTGCGTGCCATTTAGCGTTTTGGTACGTAAAAAGTTCTAAAACACAAAACACTCATAAGACGCATTTTGTATTCCAATATGGAGTGCTTTATATTTATTTTAGCGTTTTCGTTCCTAAGACTCAAAAACACTAAAAAGACATTTATATGATAATGTCGTTTCGTTTCCCCATATGAAGTTCTTTACATATATTTTAACGTTTGGTACCTAACATTGTGAAAAATAATCAAAACACGTTTTATTAATGTTATTCAGTTTCTACATATGGAGTGCCATTAACGCTATTTAGAATTTTGTTACCTAGGAAGCTCAAAAACAGTTACAATACATGTTTACGTTGATAAAGATTTGTTGAATGATATGAGGTATTTTTGCATACATTTTCCCGTTTCTGTAGGTAACAAGAATAAAAACACTCAAAATACACATTTTTGGTAATGTTTTTCTGCTTCTCCACAAAGGATGTTTTCCATGCGTTTTAGCGTTTAGCTACATAAAGATCAAAAACACTCAAAAGACACGCTTTTT
Source organism: Scylla paramamosain (assembly GCF_035594125.1). Classification (NCBI taxonomy): domain Eukaryota; kingdom Metazoa; phylum Arthropoda; class Malacostraca; order Decapoda; family Portunidae; genus Scylla; species Scylla paramamosain. The sequence goes on from NC_087181.1 coordinate 5,677,760, forward strand.
ATAATGTGTTATTGTCTTTCAATATAGAGTGCTTTCCATGCATTTTTATTGTTTTGGTGCCTAACAGGTTGAAAAAAAAAAGACAAAATATATTATTCTAGTAATGTCGTTTTTTTTCCCCCCATATAGAGTATTTCACATGGATTTTGGCGCTTTGGTACCTAAGATTGTGAAAAAAAAAGTTGTTTTGTTCCTCCATATAGCGTGGTATTGACGCATTTTAGAGTTTTGGTCCTTAAGAAACTCAAAGGCACAATACACGCCTCTCGTAATATTTTTTTCGTTTCTCCATATAAGGTGCTTTCCATTTCTCCATAGGGTGCTTGTAAAAACACTCAAAATAGACATTTTTAGGAATGCTGTTCTGTTTCTCCATGTAAAGTGCTCTTCAATTGTTTTGTACCTAAGAAGCTCAGAAACACTTGTAATGTTGTAATATCGTTGTAATATCGTTTCGTACGTAAAAACCCCAAACACATTGAAAAAAAAAAAAAACGTTTTTGGTAATGTTATTATGTTTCTTAATAAACTTTGCTTGCATGTATTTTAGTGTTTTCGTAAGTAGCTCGAAAACACTCAAAAGACAAGTTTTTTTTTTTTTCAAGACTGAAAACGTTTTTTTTTTTTTGGTTATTTCAATACTTTTTAGCGTTTTGGTTTCTAAAGCGATAAAAAAAAACAGTAAAAAGGCACGTTATTGTTTCGTTTCCCCATAGAAAGTTCTTTCCATGCATTTTGGCGTTTTATGAAAAAGACTAAAAAAATTTTTTTGATAATGTTCTTTTTATGCATATAGAGTATTATTCACGCGTTTTAACGGTTTCTTACCTCTGGTGAATAACACTTATAAGAAACATTTCTGATAGTTAAGTTTTGTTTTACCATATCGGGTATTTTGCACTCATTTTTCCATGTTTGTACCTAACAAGTTCAAAATTTCTCAAAATACAATTTTTTGCTAATGTTATTATGTTTGTTAATATAGGGTGTTTCGCATGCTTTTAAGTTTTTGATAACTAAGAAGCTCAAAAAGTCTCAAATGGTAATGCTATGTTTCCTTTCTTTTTTTTTTTTTTTCTTTTCCATATAGAATGCTATTCAGGCGTTTTTGCGTTTTTTTTTTCTTATTGGTACCTAAGAAGCTCAAAAATAATGAAAACTGAAATTTCTGGAAGTATCGTCTCATTTCACGTTTTTTTTTTTCTAGCATTTTGGTACTTAACAAGCTCAAAAGAACTTAAAATATTCGTTGTTTATAATGTCGTTTGTTTCCCAATGTAGAGTACTTTTCGTGTATTTTTACGTTTTGGTACCTAACATTGTGATAAAAACATTCAAAATACACGTTTTTAGTAATAATTTTCTGTTTCTTCATATAGAGTGCTATTACGCATTTTTGCTTTTTAGTACCTAAGAAGCTCAAAAATACTTATACACAATTTTCATAATGTCTTTTCGTTTCCTCGTATAGAGTGGTTTGCATGCATATTCGCGTTTTGATATCTAACGAGCTCAAACACACTTAAAATATACGTTTTTGGTAACGTTGTTCTTTTTCTTTAAATGACGTGCTTTGCATGCATTTTGGTGTTTTGGTACCTGATAAGGTGAAAAACAATTAAAACGCACTTATTTGTATTACTGTTTTTATTCTTCATATACAGTGCCGTTAACTTGTTTTAGTATTTTCCTACCTGAGAAGCTCAAAAACAATCATTATACACGTCTCTGGTAAAATTGTTTTGTTTCCCATTATAGAGTACTTTACGTGCATTTTGGCGTTTTTATACGTAAGAAATTCAAAATATTAAAAAAATTCGAGACTGGTAATGTTATTACGTTAGTTCATGAAAGGTATTTTGCATGCATTTGAGCATATTGTTATGAAAGAAAATTGAAAACACACAAAAGACACGATTTTGTTAATGTTCATTTGTATTCCCGAATAGGTTGCACACTTTTCTGGCAATGCCTTTTCATTTCCCCACAGAGAGTGCTTTCCATGCATTTTGTCGTTTTGGTACCTAACATAAAAAAAAAAAAAAGTTAAACACTTTTTTCGTAATATTTCTCCATCTTAAATGCTATTCACACGTTTCAGCATTTCGGTACCTAAGAATCTTAAAAACACTGACTTTCTGATGATATCGTTTTGTTTCATCATATAGGGTAGTTTCCAAGTATTTTGACGTTTTGGTACCTAACACTGTGAAACACACTCCAAAAATACGATTTTGGGTAATTTGTTCTGTTTTTCCATATTTAGTGTTATTCATGTGTTTTACTGTTTTGGTACGTAAGAAGCACAAAAACACTGAAATACACATCTGCCGCAATGTCTTTCGATTTCCTCATATAGTGTAAATTGCATGCATTTTGGCGTTTTTATATGTAACAAGTTCAAGAACACACAAAATACTTATTTTTGGTTAGGATATTTTGTTTCACCACGAAGGTGTTTTAATGCGTTTTAACGTTCTGATACGTAAGTAGCTCAAAAGCACTTAAAAGACACGTTTTTTATAAAGTTTTGTTTTCCTATATAGGGTACTTCCATGCTTTTTAGAGTTTTGGTGCTTAACACGCACGCACTGAAAATACACGTTTCTGGAAAGTGTGTTTCTTTTACAGATAAAGGTTGTTTTACATGCATTTTGACATAATGCTACCTACCAATGTGAAAAACATCTTTTTCGTAATATTGTTTTGTTTCTTGAAATAGAGTGATATTAACGCATTTTCGTGTTTTTGGTACCATAAAAGCTCAAAAACATTTATAATACCTACATGTTTCTGGTAATGTCTATTCGTTTCCCCATATGCTTTTTCCCGTTTTTCTATGTAACGACCTCAAAAACACTCGAAAATAGTAATTTTATTCTTTTATTTATTTATTTATTTTTTTGCATAAAGTGTGTTTTGCATGCGTCATATCGTTTTGGTACATATGAAGTTCAACAGCACTGAAAATACACGTTTTTCTTAATGTTATTTTGTATTACCATATATCGTTTTGCTGTGTAACAGGCTCAAAAACAATCAAAAGACATGTTTCTGGTAATGCCGTATTGTTTAACAATATAGAAGACTTTTCATGCATTTTTTTGCGTTTTTGTACCTAATAATATGAAAAAAACACACAAAAAATACACATTTTGGTCATGCCGTTCTGTTTCTACTTATAGTTATAGTTATTTATTTATGCGTTTTAGCCTTTTGATACCTAAGAAGCTCTAAAAACATTCATAATACATGTTTCTCGTAATGCTTTTTCGTTGCCCCATCTAGGGTACTTTCTATGCATTTTGGCGTTTTTCTTCGTAAGAATCTCAAAACACTCAAAATATTTGTTTTTCAAATTATTGTTTTTCCATAAAGGGTGTTTTATACGCTTTTTTACGCTTTTTGGTACGAAAGACGTTCAAAAACACTCAACAGAATTTTTTCATGCTCTTTTTCGTTTTGTTGGTGAACACACACATAAACACTGAAAAGATAGTTTTTTTGGAAATCTTGTTTCCTTACCCCATATATAATGCGTTGCATGCATTTTTGTCATTTTTTATCTAACAATGTGAAATACGCTTAAAATTTGGGAATATTTTTTTTTTCATATAGAGTGCTATTCCTGCGTTTTCATGTTTTAATAAATAAGAACCTTAAAAATGCTCAAAATACACGTTTCTCGTAAAGACTTTTCGTTACCTCATATAGGAGTACGATTTTGTAAGTTTTTGTATGTAACAAGCTGAAAAGATTCAAAATAGTTTTATTTGCTAATGTTATTCCGTCACTCCATATAACGTGTTTTGCATGCATTTTATTGTTTTCGTATGTAAGTAGTTGAAAACACTGAAAAAGTCACTTTTATTTTTATTTATTCCCCATATAGGGTGCTTTTTCTTCATAAATACTCAAAAGACACGATTCTTGAAATCTAGTTTTCTTTCCTTATTGAAGATGCTTTGCATGTTTTGTTTTTCTGACGTTTTGTCACCTAACGATAAGAAATACACTAAAAATACACGTTTCTGGTAATGTTCAGTTTTTATTTATTTATTTATTATTTTTTTTCAATATAGAGTGTTTTTTATGGCTTTTAGTGTTTTGTTACCTAAGAAACTTAAAAACACTCATATGAGAAATACGTGTTTCTCGTAACGTCTTTTCGTTTACCCATATATGCTACTTTTCATGCATTTTGACGTTTTTCTACGTAATAAGCACAAAAACACTATTTCTTTTATTATAATGCTACTATGTTTCTCCATAAAGTAATGTCACTTCGGTTTCCCATATAAGTAAGAGCTTTGCATGCATTTTGTCGTTTTGGTACATAATAATTTGAAAACACTTAAAATACACTCTTTTTGAGAATGTTCTGTTTCTCCATATAGACAATTCTATATTCAGCGTTTTTATTCCTAATAAACTCAAAACACTTTTATTACATATTTCTCGTAAAGTCTTTTTGTTTCTTCATACTGGGTACTTTCCATGCATTTTGGCGTTTTTCTACCTACCAAGATCCGAAATACCCAAAATACTTGTTTTCGGTAATGTTTTTCTGTTTCTCCATAAAAGGTGTTTTGCATGCATTTTAGCGTTTTAGTACGCCAACAGTTCAAAAACACTGAAAAGAGACGTTTTTGGTAGTTATTTTATTTTTCAACATGCTGTGATTTTCATGCTTTTTAGTGTTTTGGTGCCTAGTACTCTCATAAACACTCAAAAGACATGTTCCTGGAAATCTCCCCTCCTTTCCATGTACAAGGTGCTTTTCTTGTATTTTTGTGTTTTGGTACATAACAATGTGGAATACACTCAAATTACATTTTTTTGGTAATATTCTGTTTCTCATATAGAGTGCTATTTATGCGTTTCATTGTTTTGGTACTGAAGAAGCTCAAAAAAACACTAATAATACAGGTTTCTTGTAATGTCTTTTCGTTTCCTCCTATGGAGTACTGTGCACGGACTTTAGCCTCTTTATACGTAACAAGTTCAAAACAATCCAAATAATTATGTTTGGTAATGTTATTTTGTTTCTACATAAAGCGTGGTTTTTGAGGCGTTTTAGAGTTTTCGTACATAAGTAGTTTAAAAACGCTGAAAAGAAACGTTTTTGGTAATGTTGTTTGGCTGTCTTACATAAGGTGCTTCCCTTGCTTATCAATTTTTTTAGTGCCTAACACGCTCATAAAATCTCAAAAGACACATTTCTAAGTCTTGTATATGTTACTATTATGGGCTGATTTACGTACATTTTGCCGTTTTACTACATAAGAATATGAAATACATTGAAAATGTTTTTTGGTATGTTGTTCTGTTTCTCCATATATATTTCAATTCTGGCGCTTTCGAGTTTTTTTTTTTTTTTACCCAGTATGTTAAAAACACTCATAATACACTTTTTTTCGGAATGTCTTTTCGTTTCGTCATATAAGGTACTTTCCATGCTTTTTCATGTTATTGTACTTAACAAGATCATAAACAATGAACACATTTTTTTTTTTTCATAAACAGGGTTTTGCATGCGTTTTAACGTTTTGTTACGTAAGTAGTTTAAAACACTCAAAAGACACGTTTTTCATAATGATTTATCTTCGCATATAGAATGCTTCATATGTTTTTTTTTAGCATTTTTCTGGATAATACCTTCATAAAAATTCAAAAAACACGTTCGTGGAAAAGCCATTTTCTTTCCACAAATAGTGTGCTTTTCATACATTTTGCGTGCAAACATTTGCATACATATAGAGTGCTATTCAATCTATTTCAAGTTTTCGTACCTAAAATGCAGAAAAAAAAAACATTCATAAATACACGTTTCTCGTAATGCCTTTTCGTTTACTCATATAAGGTACTTTCCATACTTTTGACGTTTTTGTACGTAACAAGCTGAAAACACTCAAAATACTTGTTTTTGCGAATGCTATAATCTTTCTCCATAAAGTGTGTTTTGCATGCGTTTTATTGTTTTGGTACGTAAGAAGATCGAAAACACCCAAAGGACACGTTTTTCGTAATTTTGTTTTGTATTGGCATACAAGGTGAAATCCATGCTTTTTAATGTTTTCGTGTCGTACACGCTCAAAAACACTTATAAGACACGTTTCTGGTAATGTCGTTACGCTTCTTCATATTGGAGGCTTTGCATGCATTTTCGCGTTTTGATAACTAACAATGTAAAAACAATCAAAAAGACAGATTTTCATTAATGTTCTGGTTTTCCGTATAAAATACTATTCATGTGTTTTAGAGTTTTAGTAACGCTTATAATACACGTCTCTGGTAATGTTCTCTCGTTTCCTCATATAGGGTATTTTGCATGTATTTCAATGCTATAAATACTTATGTTTTGCAATATTATTCTGTTTCTACAAGAAGGTTGTTTTGCATGCGTTTAAGTGATTTAGTATGTAAGAAGCTCAAAAACGTTTAAAAGACATCTTTTTTGTAAAAGTTGTTTTGTTTTCTCATATAGGTTGTCTTTCATGTTTTTTTTTAACGTTATGTTGCTTAACACGCTGAAAACATTCAAAAGACATGTTTCTGGAAAATTTGACTCCTTTTCTCATGTAGGCTTTATTGCATGCTTTTTGCCGTTTTGCTACCTAACAATGTGAAATATACTTATTATTCTGTTTCTCCAAGAAGGTTGTTTTGCATGTGTTTAAGTGATTTAATATGTAAGAACCTCAAAAACGTTTAAAAGACATCTAATTCGTAAAGTTGTTTTCTTTTCCCATATAGGTTAATTTTCATGTCTTTTTTTTTTTAACGTTATGTTACTTAACACGTTCAAAACATTCAAGACATGTTTCTGGAAAACTGGTGACTTTGGATGCATTTTGGCGTCTTGGTACCTAATAATGTGAAAACATTCAAAATATACGTTTTTGTTTATTTTATTCTGTTTCTCCATATCCAGTGATATTAATTCGTTTTAGCGTTTTTTTTTTTTTAGCTGAAAAACTCTCATAATACATATTCTTCGTAATGTCTTTTAGTTTCCTTATGTAGAGTACTTGGCATGCATTTTATAAATTTTTCTACATAATCTGAAAAAAACACAAAATATACGTTTTTTTTTTTTTTTTTGTAAAGATATACTGTTTCTCTATTAAGGTTTTTTTGCATGCTTCTCAGCGTTTTGGTACATAAGTAACTCAAAAACAATGAAAAGAGACGTTTATGGTAATATAGTTTACTTTTCGTATATACGATGCTTTCCATGTTTTAATCGTTTTGGTGCCTATATCGCTAATACCTATATCGCTTGATACCTAAAAAAAATAAATAAAAAACTCCCATAGTAGAGTTTTTTTGTAATGACATTTCGTTTCGTAATATAAGGTACTTTGCATGCATTTTTGCGTTTTTTTCTTTTATTTTTTTTGTACGTAAAAAGATAAAACACTCAAATTAGTTATTTTAGGTAATGTTCTTCTGTTTCTCCATAAAAGGGTGTTATTGAATGCATTTTAGTGTTTTGGTACGTAAGTACCTCAAAAACACTCAACAGACACTTTTTTTTTTTTTTTCATATGGTGGGTTTTTCCATGCATTTTGACGTTTTGGTACATAATAATTGGAAAAACACCCAAATACATGTTTTTGGTAATGTTGTTATGTTTCTCGATATAGCGTGTTACTCATTTGTTGTAACATTTTAGTATCTATGAAGCTCAAAATACATATCTCTTGTAATGTATTTTTTTTTTTATTTACCTTTACATCCATTTTGGTATTTTCTATATAACAAACTAAAATACACACAAAATACTTGTTTTTGGTAATGTTGTTCTGTTTCTCGATAAAGGGTCCTTTTAAATGCGTTTAAGCGTTTTGGTAGGTAAGAAACTGAAAAAAAAAAGTAAAACACTTTTTTGGTAATGTTGGTTTTTATTCTCATATAGGATGATTTCAATGCCTTTTAGCGTTTTGGTGCCTAGTATTCATAAAAATGCGCAAAAAATTCGATTTTTGGATTGTCGTTTCGTCTCTATAAAAGTGCTTTTCCATGCATTTATCTCCGTAACAAATTCAAAAACAATAAAAAAAACACGTTTTTTGGTAAAGTTATACTGTTTCTCAACAAAGGGCTTTTACATGCTTGTCAGCGTTTTGGTAATACTGTTTTCTTTTCCCTTTTCCCCTTTTCTCTTCCCTTTTCCCTATGCTTTTTATCGTTTTGGTGTCTACAACGCTCATAAAAACTCTAAAGACACGTTTATCGAAATCTCGTTTCCTTTACCCATATAGAGTACTTTGCATGCATTTTCGCGTTTTGATACCTAACTGTAGTATACACTTAAAATACACGTTTTTGGTCATGATATTGTGTTTCACCAAATAAAGTGCTATTGATACATTTTATTGTTTTGGTACGTAAGTAGCTCAAAAACACCCGTGATAAACGTTTTTCATAATGTCTTGTCATTTTTCCATATACGGTACCTTGGATGCATTTTGGCATTTTTGTACGTAACAAGCTCAAAACACTGAAAATAGTTGTTTTTGGTAATGTTACTGTTTCTCCATAAAGGGTGTTTTTGCATACATTTTAGCTTATCATTATGTGGTGGGCTTTCCAAGCATTTTGGCGTTTTGATACCTAATAATGGAGAAAAAAAAAAACACACAAAATGCACGTTCTGGTTATGTTGTTCTGCTTTTCAATGTTGAGTGCTATTCATTTGTTTTAGCATTTTTTTTTTTTTACCTAAGAGTCTCAAAAAATCTTTTAATACACGTTTTCTGTAATGTCTTTTCGTTTCCCCATATAGAGTGGTTTGCATGCATTTTCTCATTTTCTGCGTAACAAGCTCAAACACATTCAAAATGCACTCTTTTGGTAAAGTTATAATGTTTCTTTATAAAGGGTGTTTTTGCATGTTTTTCAGCGTTTTGGTATATAAAAAGGTTAGAAACACTGAAAAGAGACGTTTTTGGTAATATTATTTTATTTTCCCATATAAAGTGTTTTCCATGCTTTTATTTTTATCATTGACAAGCCTAGCACGCTCATAAAAATTCAAAATGCAGGTTTTTGGACATTTCGTTTCCTTTCCACATATAGGGTTGTTTGCATGCATTTTGTCGTTTTTGGTACCTAACAATGAGAAATACACTCAAAATACATGTTTTTGATAATCTGTTTCTCTATACAGAGCGCTATTCTTGCATTTTAGAGATTGGTAACTAAGAAGATCAAAAACGCATTTGGTAATGTTATTTTGTTTCTCCATATAGAGTGCTATTCGGGCGTTTTAGCGTTTTGTAACCAAAGAAACTAAGAAACTCTCATGATAAACGTTTCTTTTCTGCGTAACTAGCTGAAAAAAAAAAAACTGAAAATACGTTTTCGGTAAAATTATACTTTTTCTCCATAAAGTGTTTTTTGCAAGCGTTTCAGCGATTTGGCACTTAAGTAGCTCAAAAACACTGAAAGAGACCCCATAAAAGGTGTATTCCCATAAAGGGTGCTTTCCACACTATATATATCCTTTTAGTGCCAAGGACGCTCATAAACACTCAAACAAAACGCTTCTTGAGGTTTCATTTTCTTTCCCCATATAGGGTGCCTGACATGCATTTTGACATTTTGTTACCTAACAATATTAAACACTTAAAATACAAGTGTTTGTATATGTTATTCCTTTTCTTCATATAGAATGTCGTTGATGCGTTTAAGCGTATTTTTTTTTTTTTACCTAAGAACCTCATAAATGTTCATAATACAAATTTCTCTTAAAGACCTTTCCCTTCGCCAAATAGAGTAATTTACATGCATTTTGGCGTTTTTGTACGTAACAACCTCAAAACAATCAAAATCCTTATTTTTAATAATGTCATTTTTGTTTCTTCATTGTGGGTGTTTTGCATGCGTTTTAGCGTTTTGAAACGTAAGAAGGTGAAAAAAAAAAACATCTAAAAGTCACGCTCTCTATAATGTTGTTTTCTACTTCCATATAGTGATTCGCATGCTTTTAAGCGATGTGGTGCCGACATCCTCAAAACACTGAAAACACACGTTTCTGGTAATGTCGGTTCGTGTCCCAATATAGGAAAATTTCCATGATTTTTTGGGGTTTGGTACCTCTGTAAAAAAAAGTCAAAATATACGTTTTTCGCAGTTATTCTGTTTCTCAATATATAATGCTATTCATGCGCTTTATCGTTTTTATACGTAAGAAGTTCAAAAATATTCATAATACTTGTTTTGACTAGTGTCTTTTCCATTTTTCATAGCTTGTAATTTCCATACATCTTTCTCCGTAAGAAGCCCAAAACCTCGAAACCTTTTTTTTTTTTTTTATATCTGTTTCATCTATTAAGGGTGTTTTACATACGTTTTTCTTTTCATTTTTTCTTTGTACGTAAATGGCTCAAAAGCGCTGAAAAGAGACAATTTGGATAATGATGTTTTCTTTTCTCAAGTAGGGTGCTTTCCATCCGTTTTAGTGTTTTGGTGCCTACCACGTTCATAAACACTCAAAAGAGAAGTCTATTGGAAGCGTCGATTCTTTACCCAATATAGGGTGATTTGCATGCATTATTACGTTTTGTTATCTAACGATGTGAAATGCCTTCAAAACACTCGTTTTTGGTAATGTTGTTCTGATTCTTCATAATATAGTTTTCGAGTTTTAGTACCTAAAAAGCTCAGAAACACTCAAAATGCTTGTTTTTTGGCAATTGTTTCAACGTAAAGGGTGGTTTGCTTGCGTTTTAGCGTTTTTGTACGTAATTAGCTCAAAAACACTCAAAAGACATGTTTTTTTTAGTAATGTTCTTTTCTTCCCCATATAGGTTTTTTTTATATTTTTTTTATTTATTTATTATTTTTTTCTAGCGTTTCGGTGCCTAACACGCACATAAACACCCACAAGAAACGTTTTTTTTTTTTTTTTCATATTGGGTGTTTTCCATGCATTTTGGCGTTATCTCATCTAACAATGTGAAAAATTCTCAAAATTGACGTTGTTGGTAGTGTTTTATATATATATATATATATATATATATATATATATATATATATATATATATATATATATATATATATATATATATATATATATATATATATATATATATATATATATATATATATATATATATATATATATATATATATATATATATATATATATATATATATCCATTTAGAGTGCTATTTATTCGTTTTAGCCTTTTGGTTCCTAAAAAAAAAAAAAAAAAAAAAAAACACTCATAATAAATGTTTCTTGTAATATTTTCTCGTTTCCCCATATATGGTACTTTACATGCACTTGGTCGTTTTTGTACATAACAAGTACAAAAACACCTAATTTTTTATTTATTTATTTATTTATTCATTTATTTATTGGTAGTTATTTTCTCAATAAAGGGTGTTTTCCTTGCGTTTTAGAGTTTTGGTAAGAAATAACATTCAAAAGATACTTTTTCATAATGAAGTTTTCTATTCCCATTTACAGCGATTTCCAAGTTTTTTTTTTTTTTTTAGCGTTTTGATTCCTACCATTCTGTAAAACACTCAAAAGACATGCTTCTAATAATATAATTTCTTTTCCCTTTTTAGGAGGGCTTTCCATGCATTTTGGTGTTTTGATACCTAATAATGTGCAAACACACATATAATACACTTTTTCGTTAATGTTGTTTTTATTTCTCGAACTGGATTGATATTTATAAGTTTTAGCGCTTTGGCACCTAAGAAGTTCAAAAACAATCTTAATACTCGCTTCTCGTGATGTCTTTTTGTTTACCCGTATAGGGTAATTTGAATTCATTTTGGTGTTTATATAGGTAACTAGCTCGAAAATACTCAAAATAAACGTTTTTAGTAAAGTTATACTGTTTCTCCATTAAGGTTTTTTTTTGCATTACTTTTTAGCCTTCTGGTACATAAATAGATAAAAATACTAAAACGGGACGTTTTTGTTAATACTGTTTTGTTTTCTCAAAGAGGGTGCTTTCCATGTTTTTTTTCATCATTTTGGTGCCAAGCTGGCTCGTAAATACATAAAAGATACGTTTTTGGTAATGTCTTTTGGTTTCCCGATATAGAGGGCTTTTTAAGCATTTTGGCGTTTTGGTACTTATCAATGTGAAATATACACACACACAAGATAAAAAAAAGAACATTTTTAGTAATGTTCTGTTTCTCGATATGGAGAGCTATTCATGTGTTTTAACGTTTTGGTACCTAAGAAGCACAAAAACACTCATTATGCACGTTTCTTATAATGTCCTATCGTTTCTTCATATAATATGGTTTGCATATATTTTGGTGTTTTAGTACCTAATGAGCTCAAAGACACTCATAATACAAGTTTTTGATAAATGTTCTTTTCTTTAAATCACGTTGTTCGTATGCATTTTGTCGTGTTTGTACCTAACAAGGTGAAAAAACATAAAACACACGTTTTTTGGTAATGTTCTGTTTCTCCATATTGAGTGCTTTTTCACTTTTTTTTGTGATAAGTTCAAATATTAAGTTAAAAAAGAAAACACTTATTATATATAATCGTTTTTTTTAAGATTTTTTTTTAGCGTTTTGGTACCTAAAAATGTTAAAAAACACCACTGAAAAGACATTGTGTTCGAATATGAGCTGCTTTCTATGTATTTTCGCGTTTTGATGTCTAAAACACTAAAAAAAATAAATAAATAAATAAAAAAAAATAGAAATGACACCTTTCTGGTAATGTTATTTCGTTTCCCCATACGAAGGGCTTGGTATGCATTTTGGTGCTTTGGTAGCTAACATTGTGAAAAATACTCTAAACACACGTTTTTGGTAATGTTCAATTTCTACTTATAGAGTGGTATTCACGCGTTTTAGCTTTTTGTTATCTGAGAATATCAAAAACACTTATAATACAAGTTTTCTGTTTATATCGTTTTGTATTATCGTGTATTATGAGAGTTTTTGAGATTCTTACGTGCCAAAATGCCAAAACGTATTAAAAGCACTTTATATCGAGAATGAAAACAACATTATGAAAAAAAAAAATTGTGTATTTTGAATGTTATTCATGTTATCATATATCAAAACACCAAAATGCAAGCAAAGCCTCCTTTATGGGTAAAAGGAAACGACATTACCAGAAACGAGTCTTTTGAGTGTTTTACAACGTGGTAGACAACGAAACACTTAAAAACATGGAAATCGCCTCATATGGGAATAAAAATCATTACGAAAAAAGTCTTTTCAGTATTTTATTTTTATTTTTTACCTACCAAAACGCTAAAACTGATGTAAAACACTCTTTATGGAGAAAATACAATAACATTACCCAAAACAAACAAACGTATTATTAGTGTACCAATAACGAGTTAGACACCAAAACGCTAAAAAGCATCAAAAGCACCATACGTGGAAAAAGAAAACAATATTACAAAAACATACGTTTACTGAGTGTTTTTCAGCTATTTAATGTTTTTTTTTTTTTTGAGCTTTGTACGTAAAAAAAAAAAAAAAACGCCAAAATGCATGCAAAGTACCCTGAATGGGAGAACGAGCAAACATTACAAGAAACTTGTATTATGAGTGTTTTTCAGCTTCATAGGAACCGAAACGTTAAAACGTATAAATACCACTCTATATGGAGAAAAGAAACATTACCAAAAAGGTGTACTTTGGGATTGTTTCATATTGTCAGGTGATATAACGCAAAAAGCAACCTATATGGAAAAAAAAGAAGAACATTTCCAGAAACATGTTTTTTTCTTAATGCTTATGATCATGTTAGGCACAAAAACGCTAAAAAGCATCAAAAGTATCCTATGTGTAAAAAACAAAAAAATCAATATTACTAGGAACGTGTCTTTTGAGTGTTTTTTTTTCAGCTATTTACGTATCAAAATGCTAAAACGCATACAAAACATCATTTAAGGAGAAACACAATAACTTCATAAAAAAAATAAATAAATAAATAAAAAAAAAAAACGTTTTTGAGAGTTTTAAGCTTGTTAGGTATTAAAACAATGAGAACAACATTACCAAAAACGTGTATTTTGTAAGGTAAGAAAAATGGCAAAATGCATGAAAACTTCTTACAGGGGGTAAGGGAACGAGATAAAAAAAAAAAAAATTCTCTTTTGAGTGTTTATAAGCGCACTAAGGACCAAAACGGTAAAAATCATGGAAAGCATCCCGGATGAGAAAAGAAAACCTTTTTCATAATTTTTTCTTTTCAGTGTTTTTGAACTACTTACGTATAAAAAAAACGCGCTCAAAACGCCCTTAATAAACAGAATAAAAAAAAACAAGGTTTCGAGGTATTTTGAGCATGTTACGTAGAAAAAAAGACAAAATTCATGCCAATGACCAATTATAAGAAAACGAAAAAACATTAGTTGAAACATGTATTATAATTCTTTTTGAGCTTCTTAGGTACCAACACGATAAAACTCATGAATAGCACTCTATATGGAGAAACAGAATAATATTATCAAAAATGTTTTTGATCTTAGGTACGAAAACGCCATAATTTTTAAAAAGAGATAAAGAACAACAATACCAAAAACGTGTATTTTGAGTGTATTTCACATTGTTAAGTACTAAAACAGTAAACTGCATGCAAAACACCCTATATGAGGAAAGAAAACGAAATTTCCAGAAACGTGTATTTTGAGATATTACAAGCGTGCTAGGCATCTAAACGATGGAAAACATCCTATATGCGAAAACAAAACAATATTCTAACAAAACAATATTCTAACCTACTTATGTACCAAACCACTAAAAAACGTGCAAACAAAATTTATGGAGAAACATCATAAATTTTCCTAAAACGTATATTTTGAAAGTAACGTACAAAAATGACAAAATGTATGCAAAGCACTCTATATGGGAAAACGAAAATAAGAAACGTGTATCATGAGAGCTTTTGAGCTTCTTAGTTACCAAAATAGTAAGACGCATGAATAGCAATTAATATCGAGAAACATTACCAAAAATTGTAAAAAAAAACGCGTATTTGTGTATTTTCAGATTATCAGGTATCAAAACACCAAAATTCTTGCAAAGAGTAAAGAGTAAAAACAAACAACTTAAAAAAAAAAAAGTGTCTTTTGAGTCTTTTGATCTACTTACCAAAACGCTAAAAAATATACAAATCACAATTTACGGAGAAACGGAGTAACAATTATTTTTTAATGTTTTTTTTTTCTGTTTGTTACGTATAACAACGCCAAAATGCATCCAAAGTATAAGGGGAAACAAAAAGACATTACGAGAAACGTGTATTAAGCGTGTTTTTTGAGCTACTTAGATACCTAAACAAAGAAACGCATCAATAGCACTCTATATGGAGAAACACATCATGACCAAAAACGTGTATTTTGAGTGTATTACACAGTTAGGTATCAAAACCCTAAAATACATGCAAAGGACCCTGTATGGGGAAAGGAAACGAGATTTTCAAAAATGTGTCTTTAGAGTGTTTATGAACATTCTAGGCACCAAAACGATAAAAAGCCTAGAAATCACCTTATATGGTAAAGAAAAAAACATATTACTAAAAAGTACTTTTTTTAGTTTTACACTGAAAACCATGTAAAAAAAAAAAACCTTCATTGAGAAACATCATAACTTTACCAAAAATCCTTAGGTACCAAAATCCTAAAACGCATTAATAGCACATTATATAGAGGAACAACAGCATTACCAAAAACATGTATTATAAGTGTTTTTTTTTTTTTAATAATTAGGTACCAAAACGCCAAAATGCATGAAAAACTCAACAGATGGTAAACAAAATTTACAGAAAAATGTTTGTCAGTGTTTTTACAGGTACTTACATACTAAAACGCTAAAATACATAGAAAAAACCCTTTATGGAGAATATCATTAACAAAATAAGAATACCTAAAACAGCTATTTTGACTGCTTTTAAGCAGTAAAATACCGTATATGATGAAAAGAAAAGGTATTACGATAAATGTTTATTATGGTTGTTTTTAACTTTCTTAGGTACGAAATCGATAAAAAGTAACAATAGAAGTTTATATGGAGAAACATATTATCATGACCAAAAACGTGTATTATGAGTGTATTTCACAGTTTGGTATCAAAATGTCAAAATACATGCAAAGCACTCTATATGGGGAAAGGAAACGAGATTTTCAGAAACGTATTTTTTTGAGTGCTTATGTGCGTTTTAGGCAACAAAACAATGAAAAGCACGGGAAACACTGTATATGGGAAAAGAAAGCAATGTTACAAAAAAACGTCACTTTTTAATGTTTTTTTTCAGCTATTTATGTACCAAAACTCTGAAACAGTATACCTTTACTAAAAACGAGTATTTTCATTATTTTTGAGAGAGTTACGTAGAAAAATCCCAAAATGCAATGCATAGTACTCTTCATAAAGAAACGAAAAAGACATTACGAAAAACATGTATCGTGAGAGTTTTTGAGCTTCTTAAGTATCAAAACGCTAAAACGCATAAATATCGTTGTATACCAGTGGTTCTCAAACTTTTTCATGAGCGACCATATTTGGAACATTTCATTCCTTCACGACCCAGAGTAAAGTAAAGAGAAAGAAAATGTACAATGATATATACACTTTATTTTGGAAAAAAAAAAAATAGATAATGTGTACAGCATGTGTACAGCAGTCAGAGACACCATTACGTGGGACTCAGGAGGAGGGAGGTGGGGGAAAGATGAACATACATAACAAAAGTAATTTGTGGTTAAAGAAGAATAATTCAATTAAGTAACTGAAATACACTGAAACACTAAAAGCATGATAATGTTCCTGTGTCCCTTCGACCCATCAAAATTGATCTCGCGACCCAACTTTGGGTCGCGACCCATAGTTTGAGAACCACTTTTGTATACGGAAAAACAAAAAAAAAAAAAAAACGTGTATTTTTAGTAGTTTACAAGTTATTAGGTACCAAAACGCCAAAATTCATTCTTTCTCGGATTGAGAACATTATCAAAAAACTATATTTTGAGTTTTTTTTTTTGCACATTCTTAGGTACCAAAACGCCAAAATGCAAGGAAAGCACACTCAATTGTGAACTGATATTTGGTTTACAGAAATATGACTTTCGAGTGTCCTTTGAAGGCACAAGAACAATAAAAAGCATGGAAAACACTGTATTAGGGAAAACAAAATTACTAAAACGTTTTTTGAGAGTTTTTTTAGCTAGTTATGTTTTTTTTTTTTTTTTATATGTAGGAAAGACACTGGCCAAGGGCAACAAAAATCTAATACAAAAAAATTCCCACTGAAATGCCAGTCCCATAAAAGGGCCAAAGCAGTGGTCAAAAATTGGTGGATAAGTGTCTTGAAACCTCTCTCTTGAAGGAATTCAAGTCATAGGAAGGTGGAAATACAGAAGCAGGCAGGTAGTTCCAGAGTTTACCAGAGAAAGGGATGAATGATTGAGAATACTGGTTAACTCTTGCATTAGAGAGGTGGACAGAGTAGGGGTGAGAGGAAGAAGAAAGTCTTGTGCAGCGAGGCCGCGGGAGGAGGGGAGGCATGCAGTTAGCAAGATCAGAAGAGCAGTTAGCATGAAAATAGCGGTAGAAGACAGCTAGAGATGCAACATTGCGGTGGTGTGAGAGAGAAGCTGAAGACAGTCAGTTAGAGGAGAGGAGTTGATGAGACGAAAAGCTTTTGATTCCACCCTGTCTAGAAGAGCAGTATGAGTGGAACCCCCCAGACATGTGAAGCATACTCCATACATGGACGGATAAGGCTTTCTATTCCGATGTACATAACGAGCTCAAATACTTTTTTTTTTTTTTTTTTTTTTAATGTTATTCTTTATAAAGGGTTTTTTTTGCATGCGTTCTATCATGTTGGGTATGTAAGCTCAAAACACTCAAAAGACACGTTTATCTTAATGCTGTTTTATATCCCGATGTTGGGAGATTTCTATGCCTTTTTGCGTGTTGGATCCTAAAACATTCATAAACACTAAAAAAAAAAAAAAAAAAAAAAAAAAAAACGTTTCTAGAAATGTTGTTTCTTTTCCCCACATAGGATGCTTTTCATGCATTTTGGCATTTTGGTACCTAACAATGTAAAAAAAAAAAAAAACTCAAAATACACCTTTTTTTTGGGGGGGTAATGATCTATTTCTCCATATAGGGAGCTACTAAACTGTTTTTTTTTCCGTTTTCCTACCTAAGAAGCTCAAAAACAGTCATTATACACGTTTCTCATAATCTATCGTTTCCCCATTAAAGGAGGTGTCCATGCACTCACAATAAACGTTTTTGGTCTTTTCTTTTTTTTTTTTAATCTTTTTAAGTAAACTCCGTTTCCTTATATTGAGTTAAAAAAATATTAGCGTTTTGCAACCTATCTGAAAAAAAAATAAAAAAATAAACGTTTATTGTTTGTTTATTGTTTTGTTTTTCATTATATAGTCCTGTTTACGCGTTATTGCGTTTTGACACCTTAGAAGCTCAAAAACACTCATTCTACACGTTTCAGGATGCTTTGCATGCATTTTGGTGTTTCGATACGTAACAAAGTGAAAAAAACACTGAAAATAAACGCTTTGAGTAATGTTGCACTGTTTCTCTATATAGAGTGCTATTCACGCGTTTTAAAGTTTTAGTATCTAAAAATCTGAAAAACACATAATACACGTTTCTTGTAATGTCTTTTCCTTTCCCCACATAGGGTGCTTTGAATATATTTTAGCGTTTTGTTAAACAACAATGTAAAAAGCACCCAAAACAGAAGTTTTTGGTAATGTTATTCTGTTTCTCTATATAAAGTGCTATTCATGCGTATTAGCGTTTTGGTACTAAAGCTCAGAAACACTTATAATACACGTTTCTTGTAATATCTTTTCATTTCCGAAATAACGTACTTTACATGAATTTTGTCATTTTTTGTAACAAGCATAAATCATTAAAAAATACACGCTTTTGGTGATATTATTTTGTTTCTCCACGAACGGTGTTTTGCATGCCTTTTAACGTTTTGGTACGTAATAAATTCTGAAACACAAAACACTCAAAAGACGCATTTTTCGTAACTTTGTTTTGTATTCCAATGTTTTATATGTATTTTATCGTTTTTTGTGCCTAAGACTTTCAAAAACACTGAAAAGACACTTATCTGATAATGTTGATTCGTTTTCCCATACGAAGTTCATTACATACATTTTTGCTTTCGGTATCTAACATTGTGAAAAATAATAAAAACACACGTTTTTAGTAATATTATTAAGTTTCTGTATATAGAGTGCTATTCACGCGTTTTAGCATTTTGTTACCTAAGAAGGTCAAAAACAGTTACAATACACTTTTCCGTTGATAAAGATTTGTTTCACGATATGAAGTACTTTGCATTTTTTCCTATTTTTTGTTGTTAACAAGATTAAGAACACTCAAAATACACATTTTTGGTAATGTTATACTGTTTCTCCACAAAGGATGTTTTCCATGCGTCTTAGCGATAAGGTACATAAAGATAAAAAACACTTAAATGACACGCTTTTGAAATGTTTTTGTGTTCCAGTATGCTTTCCATGCATTTTATTGGTTCGGTGCGTAACAGACTAAAAAACTATTTTGGAGCTTTGGGACCTAACATTATGAAAAATACTCAAAAAAAACGTTTTTGGTAATGTTTTGTTCCTCCATATAGCGAGATATTGACGCATTTTAGGGATTTGGTATTTAAGAAGCTCAAGACACCTTTCTGGTAATATCCTTTCGTTTACCCATATAGTAAGCTTTCCATGAATTTGGCGTTTTGGTACGTAACATTATAAAAAAAATAAATAAATAAATAAATAAATAAATAAAAATTGACATTTTTAGTAATTTTGTTCTGTTTCTCTGTTTTAGAGTGCTCTTCAAGCGTTTTATCGTTTTTGTACCTAAGAAGCTCAGAAACACTTGTAATATCGTTGTGATATCGTAATATCGTTTCGTATATAAAAACCTCAAACACTGAAAAATATACGTCTTTGGTAAAATAAATCAATTTCTCCATGAATGGTGCTTGCATGGATTTTTTCGTTTTCGTACGTAAGAAGCCGAAAAACACTCAAAAACACGTTTTTTTTTTAAAGACTCATATTGGAGGCTTTACATGCATGGAGTTCATCTTGTATGCCAATACAAAACAAAATTACGAAAAATGTGTCCTTTGGGTGTTTTCGATCTTCTAACGTACCAAAACAATAAAACGCATGCAAAACACACTTTATGGAGAACGATAATAACATTCCCCCCAAAAAAAGTATTTTGAGTGTTTTCAGCTTGTTACGTTCAAAAACGTCAAAAGCATGGAAAGTACCTTATATGAGGAAACGAAAAGGCATTACGAGAAAACGTGTATTTATGAATGTTTTTCTGCATCTTAGGTACAAAAACTTGAAATAGATTGAATAGCACTCTATATGTATACAAATGCATGCACGCAAAATGAATGAATAGCACAATATATGTGGAAAGAAAATGGCGTTTCCACAAACGTCACTTTTTAGTTTTTTTTAAGGGTATTATCCAAAAAAAAAAAAAAAGCTAAAGAACATATAAAGCATTCTATATACGAAGATAAAACATTATGAAAAACGTGTTTTTTTTAGTGTTTTTAACTACTTGCGTAACAAAACATTAAAACGCATGCTGTTTATGAAAAAAATATATTTTCATTGTTTATGAGCTTGTTACGTACAATAATATCAAAAAGCATGGAAAGTACCTTATATGACGAAACGAAAAGACATCACGAGAAAAGTACCTTATATTATGAGTGTTTTTGAACATATTAGGTAAAAAAAAAAAAAACTCGAAAGCGTTGGAATAGAAATCTATATGGAAAATAGAACAGCATACCACAAAACATTTTTAAAGTATTTCATATTCTTATGTACTAAAATGACAAAATGTACGTAAATCACCCAATATTGGTAAAATAAACAAGACTTAGAAATATGTCTTGAGTTTTTGTGAGCGTGTTAGGCACTAAAAAATTTGATAAGCATGGAAAGCACCCTATGTAAGACAGCAAAACAACATTACCAAAAACGTTTCTTTTCAGTGTTTTTAAACTACCTACGTACGAAAACTCTAAAACGCCTCAAAAACCACGCTTTATGTAGAAAGAAAATAACATTACCAAATATAAGTATTTTGATTGTTTGGAGTTTGTTATGTATAAAGAGGGTAAAATCCGTGCACAGTACCCTAAATGAGGAAACGAAAAGCTATTACAAGAAACCTGTATTATTTGTTTTTTTGAGCTTCGTAAGTACCAAAACACTGAAACGCATAAATAACACTCTATATGAGAAACAGAACAACATTACCAAAAAAATGTAATTTGAGTGTATTCCACATTGTTAGCTACTAAAACGCAAAAATACTAGCAAAGCACCTTGTACGTGGAAAGGAGGGGAGATTTCCATGAACGTGTCTTTTGAGTGTTTATGAGAGTACTAACCACCAAAACACTAAAAAGCATGAAAATCATCGTATGTGAGAAAATAAAATAACTACCAAAACGTCTCTTTTTAGTGTTTTTGAGCTGTTGGCGTACTAAAATGCTAAAATGCATGCAAAACTCTTTTTATGGAGAAACAGAAAAACATTACCGAAAACAAGTATTTTGAGTATTTCGGATCTTGGTACGTAGAAAAACGGCAAAATGCATGGAAAGTACCTTGTATGGAGAAATAAAAATACATTACGAGAAATATGTATTAAAAGTGTTTTTGAGCTAGTTAGGTATGAAAAAGATGAAACGCATAAAGAATTTTCTATATGGAGAAACAGAACATTCTCACTTTATTAGGTACCAAAACGACAAAAACTCTTACTTATATGGGAAAACGAAGCGACATTAAAAGAAACGTGTTTCTTGAGTGTTTTTTTGAGAGTCTTAGGCACAAAAAGAGCTAAGAAACCTGGAATTTACTCTATGTCGCGATACAAACCATACGAAAAAATACGAATACGAAGATTCGAAAAAAATTTGTCTTTTTAATCTTTCTGGACTTCATAAGTACCAAAACGCTAAAAATGCACGCAAAACATACTTTATGGAGAAACAGAGTGGCATTATCATAAAAGAAATATTGTTTTTGTGCTTATTACGTAGAAAAACCTATATGGGGAAACGAAAAGTCGTTACGAGAAACACTTATTTCTCGTATGTGTGTTTTTAAGTTTCTTAAGTAACAAAACGCTAAAAGCCATGAATAGCACTCTATATTGAAAAAAAAAAAAAAAAAATAGAACATTACCAGAAACGTGTATTTTTAATGTATTTCTTATCGTTAGGTAACAAAACATAAAAAAAAGCATGGAAAAGTATCCTCAATAAAGAAAGAAAACTAGATTTCATAAATCGTGTCTTTTGAGTGTTTATGAAGAAAAAACACCCTCTATGAGGAAAAAATACAAAAAAAGTGACTTTTGCGTGTTTTCAACTACTTACATAGGAAAACGATAAAACACATGCAAAACACGGTATATGGAGTAACGCAATAACATTAGTAAATAAAAGTGTTTTGAATCTCTTCAGCTTGTTACGTACACAAACTTACAAAAACGTACTGCTATATAAGGAAACGAAAAAGACTTTACGAGAAACGAGAATTTTGAGCGTTTTTGAGTTATCAAAACATGACGTGCTTTTTCTTCATAAACACTCAAAAGACACGATTCTTGAAATCTAGTTTTCTTTCCTTATTGAGGATGCTTTTGCATGCTTTTTGACGAAATTCAATGATTTTGAGTGTTTCTGAGATTCTTACGAAAATAAACATCAAAATGCATAGAGAGTACTCTAGATGGGGCAACAAAAACACATTACGAGAAACATGTATTATGTTTGTTTTAGAGCTTCTTAGGTATCAAAAGGTTAAAACGCATAAATAACTATAACTATAAGTAGAAACAGAACGGCATGACCAAAATGTGTATTTTTTTTCTTCTTATTTTAGGGTACCAAAAAAGCAAAAAAATGCATGAAAAGTCTCCTATCTGGTTAAACAATACGGCATTACCAGAAACGTCTTTTGACTGTTTTTGAGCCTGTTACGCAGCAAAACGATATATGGGAATACAAGATAACATTACGAAAAACGTGTATTTTCAGTGCTGTTGAACTTCATATGTAGCAAAAAGATATAACGCATGCAAAACACACTCTATGCAAAAAAAAAAAAAGAATATAATTACTATTTTCAAGTGTTTTTAAGGTTGTTACGTAGAAAAACGGGAAAAAAGCATGTAAATTATTCTATATGGCGAAACGAAAAGGAATTATCAGAAACATGTAGGTATAATATTATTGTATGTATTTTATATTATGTAGGTATTTTGACCTTTTATGGTACCAAATCCCGAAAATGCGTTAATATCACTATTTCGAGAAACAAAACAATATTACGAAAAGATGTAATTTCAGTGTTTTTCACATCGATTGGTAGCATTATGCCAAAATGCATGTAAAGCAACCTATATCTGTGAAAGAAACGCACTTTCCAGAAACGTGTCTTTTAAGTGCATGCGTGTTAGTCACCAAAACTCTAAAAAGCATGGAAAGCACCCTATATTGGGATAACAAAACAACTTTATAAAAAACGTGTCTTTTAATTGCTTCTGAGCTACTTACGTGTCAGAACGTTAAAACGCATGCAAAACACCTTCATGATGAAAAAAAAAATAACCTAACCAAAAATAAGTATTTTGTGTTTCCTTAAACTTGTTACGTATAAAAACACCAAAATGCATACAAAGTACACTATATGGGGACATCAAAAGACATAACGGTTGACGTGTATTTGAGTGTTTTTGAGCTTCTTACATACTAAAGCACTAAACACATGAATAGCACTAAATATGGAAAAACAGAACAGCTTACCCAAAAACGTATTTTTGGAGTGTGTTTCACAGTGTTAGGTACCAAAACGTCAAAATGCTTGGAAACTACCCTATATGATGAAACAAAACGATATTATCGGAAAGTGACTGTTTTTAAGATTCTTAGGTACCGAAATGCTAAAACGTGTGAATAGCATTCAATATGGAAAAATATTACGAAGAAAGTTTATTTTCACTTTTTTTTTTTTTGTTAGGTACCAAAACGACAAAATGCATGGAAAGCACTCTATGTGGGGAGATGAAATGGCATTACCAGAAAAGTGTGCAACCTATTCGGGAATACAAATGAACATTAACAAAATCGTGTTTTTTGTGTGTTTTCAATCTTCTTTCATAACAAGATGCTCAAATGCATGCAAAATACCCTTCATGAACAAACGTAATAACATTACCAAAGTCTTGAATTTTTAATATTTTGAACTTCTTACGCATAAAAACGCCAAAATGCATGTAAAGCTCCCTATAATGGGAAACAAAACGATTTTACCAGAAACGTGTATAATGATTGTTTTTGAGCTTGCATGCATAAGGTGAAAAAAAAAACACTTAAAATGCACGTTTTTGGTATTAGTGTTTTTTTTCCTCATATAAAGTGAACAGCACTTTATATGAAGAAAAGAACAATAATACCAAAAACGTGCATTTTAAGTGTTTTTTTTCACCTTATGCATGCAAGGCACGACATTTGAAGAAAGAGAACAAAGTTACCAAAAACGTATATTTTAAGTGAGCTCGTCAGATATCAAAACGCGAATATGCATGCAAACGAGGAAACGAAAAGACATTATGAAAATTGTGTATAAGTATTTTTGAGCTTCTTAGGTACTAAAAAGCAAAAAATGCGTTAATAGCACTCTATATGGAGAAACAGAAAATTATTACTGAAAACGTGTATTTTGAATGGTTTTTTTTTCCACAATGTTAGGTACCAAAACGTGAAAATACTCGAAAAGTACTCTATGTTGAGAAACTATCGACATTATCAAAAAAAAAAAAAAAAATTTTAGAGCTTTTCAGCGTGTTAGGTACCAAAACGCTAGGAAAAAAAAAAAAAAAAGAAACGTGAAATAAAACGATACTTCTAGAAATTTCAGTTTTCATTATTTTTAAGCTTCTTAGGTACCAATAAAAAAAAACGCAAAAGCGCCTGAATAACATTATATATGGAAAAGAAAAAAAAAACATAGCATTACAAAAAAAAGCGTATTTTGAGTCTTTTTGAACTTCTTAGTTATCAAAACCTTAAAAGCATGCCAAACACCCTATATTGACAAATATAATAACATTAACAAAAAAATGTATTTTGAGAAATTTTGAAACTTGTTAGATAGAAAAATGGGAAAATGAATACAAAATACCCAATATGGTAGAACAAAACTTAATTACCAGAAAAAGTTTCTTATGAGTGTTTTTCACCAGAGGTAAGAAACCGTTAAAACGCGTGAATAATACTCTATATGCATAAAAAGAACAACATTACCAAAAACGTATTTTTTTGTCTTTTTTCATAAAACGCCAAAATGTATGCAAAGAACTTTTTTTCATCGTTTTAGACAGCAAAACGCTAAAAAGTATGTAAATAACCCCCCTCAAAAGTGTCTTTAAAGAAAAAAAACTTGTCTTTTGAGTGTTTTTGAGCTACTTACGAAAATATGCATACAAAAACAAAATACAAATATGCATACAAACACCATTTATTAAGAAACAGAATAACCTTACCAAAAAAATTTTTTTCATTGTTTTTTTTTTTTTTTTTTTTTTTTTTTTTTACGCACGAAACGATATTACAATATTACAAGTGTTCCTGAGCTTCTTAGGTACAAAACGCTGGAAGAGCACTTTACATGGAGAAACAGAACAACATTCCTAAAAATGTCTATTTTGAGTGTTCTAACAATGTTACGTACCAGAACGCCCAAATGCATGGAAAGCACCGTATATGGGGAAAGGAAAGGATATTACGAGAAGCGCGTATTGTGTTCTTAAGTACCAAAACTCTAAAATGCGTCAATACTACGCTATATGGGGCAACAAAACAACCTTTTTTCTCACAATCTTAAGTACCAAAGCGCCACGGTGAAATGCCACGGTGTGGATGTTATTCTTTTATGATTGCTTTTGCTTGTTGTTCTTGTTGTTGTTGTTGTTTGGTCTTATTGCATGTTTGTACACTTTATTGTTCCTGCTAATGTGATTGTAAGTGTTTTTTTTGTTGTGTTTGTTTGTTTGTTTTGTTGTTGTTGTTCTTGTTGTTGTTGTTGCTCTTGTTGTTGTCGTTCCTGGTTATTTAGAAAATATAGATGTAAATGCCAATGACACCGTGCAGAGCATAAAGAATAAAAAACAAGGTCTCCATCGTTACAAATACTGAACTATTAAAACTTACAGCTTACAAGATACGACGCGGAAATAAAAGGACACAAACCAGCTACACTACAGTGATGGTGCTGATGACGATGATGACGGTAATAATAATAATTTTAATGATAATAATAATAGTAATAATAATAATTAATAATATATAATAATAATAATAATAATAATAATAATAATAATAATAATAATAATAATAATAATAATAACAACAACAACAACAACAACAGTACCACTTCACTACGTTTCGCCTCACGCAGGGAGCAGGGATGGGAGGGGCACAGGTCTTTCTTCTTTTTCATGCAGTATTCTTTTTTATACCTATGAAGCATAAACACACTTCCAGCCTCCGCTGGTCCCCCCTACCCTCTCTCTCTTAATCCTTCCCGACGCCGCCCTTCCTCCCAGTCGGAAGCTTTCATCCTGCTGATAGGTAGTAAAGCCTGTGTGAAGAAGTGAGTGCTTCACCAACTTTTTTCAGTAACATAATTTGATTGATGTCTATGTTGAGAGTGGACGTGAATTACGAATAAAGCAATCCGTGGTTCTCTGGGCTGAGTCATTCTCGTGCTGCAGGATGGACAGGTGTAATGGTGTGTTGTTGTTATTGTTGTTGTTGTCGGTGGTGGTGGTGGTGGTGCAGCACAGGGGAGGGTTCCAGAAGGCTGCTCCATAACCAAGGAATTCCTGCCTCTGTAAAGTTCTCTGATCTTACCTACTGCTATTTGTACTCCACGACATACTCCCACAAGTCAACAGTTGTCTAATTATCACTGTGGGATGAACGTTCACATTAGAATGAGCAGCAGTTTTTCTTATTGAACTTTTGGTGCTGCCTTCCACACAGGAAGGGAAATGATGTGTTCAAATATATCTTGTTTACCGTTGGGGTTTCATGGCGTAGTGACAGTATTGGGAACCCAGTGTGTGTGGGATGCCAGCGGTCATATCCCATACAAAATACAATAAATAAATAACGTCATGAAAATAATTCACATCCTAATTCTTTAATACATACTGGCGTGAACATAAGGTGGTTAAATAGAGCAACTTTACAAAAAAGATGGGGAAGATGGGGAAATAGACCAACTTTAAAAAAAAGAAAAAGGGCCCTCGTGGCCCAGTGGGTAGAGTGATGCACTTTGAGTTTGGCGTGAGGGAAGTGAGGGGCGCGTAGGTTCGAACCCCCCTCTCGGAACTCACAAAAACCTTGAAAGAGCATCCCTCCATCACCATGTGTGATGGAACTGCCCACGGGGAGGAGGGGAGGTGAGTGCGCAGCACCTCCCTACCCCTCCCCAGGGGAGGAAGGCACCGCCTTACCGGCCCCCGGGAGAGCAAGGGAGGTGAGTGCACAGCGCTTCCCTTCTCTCCCCTACCTAACCCTGGCAAGTCTACGGACTACCAGACAAAAAATAATAAAAATAAAAAAAAAGATAAAAAACAAAAAAAAAATAAAAAAATAAATAAATAAAAGTAAGTGCATAGCACTTCTCTTCTCTCCACCTAACAGGAAAAAGATAGAAAAACAAATAAATAAAGAAAAAACAAATAAATAAAGAAAGAAATAATTAAGGTGAGTGCTTAGCACTTCCCTTATCACCTAACCTACCACGCAAAAAAAAAAAAAAAAAATAAATAAAAAAAAAAAAAATAAATAAATAAATAAATAAAAATAAATAAAAACCTCCTTACCACCTCGGACCTCGGGAGAGCAAGGGAGGTGAGTGCACAGCACTTCCCTTCTCTCCTAAAGTCTACGGACTGCTAGACTAAAACGAATAAAATATATATAGGTATAAAAAATAATAATAAAAATAATAAAAAAAGTAAAAATAAATAAATAAAGCAAGAACAATAAAACTCCTACTCCCCCCTCAATAAAACTAACTGAGTCTGGCAATCAACAATAAATAATAAAAATAAAACAATACCAACTGATTGACCCTGACAACCCCAAAGACCACCACCCCACCTGGGAAGCACGGGAGGTGAGTGTGCAGCACCTCCCTACCCTTCCCAGTCTCCCAGTTTGACTTTGACCACCAATCTGACTCATCCTACCAACTCCAAAGAGCAACTCCAACTGTACAGACCACCACCACCACCACCCTTCTGATCTCGGCAAGGTGAGTGCGTAGCACTTCCCTGGACTGACCCTGACTGACTGACCCTGGCAACTCCAAAAACAACCAACCTGACTGACTTACAGATATGTAATCACCTAACTGACTGGCCCTGGGGAGCATGGGAGGTGAGTGTGCAGCACCTCCCTACACTTCCCAGTCTCCCAGTTTGACCTGACTCATCCTGGCAACTTCAAAGAACAACTCCAAATGTACAGACCAACAGTACCTCCTACTCTGTGTCCCACTCTGACCCTGATCCATACATCCCTACATCCTACCCTGTCCTGGCTAGGTGAGTGCGTAGCACTTCCCTACCACCTGCCTTACTGACCCTGGCAACCATAAAAACAACCAACCTGACTGACCTACAAATCTTACTGTAATCTGGCAACAGACCACCAAACTGACGGACTCTGGGGAGCATGGGAGGTGAGTGTGCAGCACCTCCCTACCCTTCCCAGTCTCCCAGTTTGACTTTGACCACCAATGCGACTCATCCTACCAACTCCAAATGTACAGACCACCACCATCACCCCTCTGATCTTGGCAAGGTGAGTGCGTAGCACTTCCCTTGACTGAGTGGGCCTGACTGACTGACCCCCGCAACTCCAAAAACAACCAACCTGACAAATGTTACAAATGTAACCTGGGGAGCATGGGAGGTGAGTGTGCAGCACCTTCCTACCCTTCCCTACCCTTCCCAAAATAAATGAAAAATAAAAAAATAAATAAAAACAAAAATAAATAAAGTAAAAAACAATAAATTCCTACTCCCCCTCAATAAAACTGACTGAGTCTGGCAATCAACAATAAATAATAAAAACAAAACAATACCAACCTGACTGACCCTGACAACTCCAAAGACCACCACCCCACCTGGGAAGCACGGGAGGTGAGTGTGCAACACCTCCCTACCCTTCCCAGTCTCCCAGTTTGACTTTGACCACCAATGTGACTCATCCTACCAACTCCAAATGCACACACCACCACCACCCCTCTGATCTTGGCAAGGTGAGTACGTAGCACTACCCTTGACTGACTGGGCCTGACTGACTGACCCCCGCAACTCCAAAAACAACCAACCTGACTGATGTTACAAATGTAACCTGGGGAACATGGGAGGTGAGTGTGCTGCACATCCCTACCCTTCCCAGTCTTCCACCAACCTGACTTGAATTATGACTGGGGAGCAAGGGAGGTGAGTGTGCAGTACTCCTACTATCCCCACTCTGAATACCCTATCACCAACCAATTCAGACCACCAAACTGTCTTAGAAGAACAAGAACAGGAAGCAACGCCATCAGAGGAAGAAGAAGCAGCAGCAGCAGCATTACCGCCATCAGAGGAAGAAAACAAGAAAAAGAATCGAAGAAAAAGAATTACCACCACTGTTATCGGAGGAAGAAACAGCAGCGTCACCGCCATCAGAGGAAGAAACATATATATGTAAACTACGACTGGTCAAACTTTCTGTGGCACCAGGCTAAGTTCGACCTGTGATGGGCTGTGTTTAGAGAGGGAAAAAAAGTTCTAGGGGTTCATGAAAGGAAAGCACATCCACACTTCAACTTCAACTATGCATGCGAGAATGTTGCTGTATTCTTCCTCCTATTCCTCCTTTTTTCTTCTGCAGAAGACTGTCTTATTACTCCGTCCACATGCGGCAGTTCTTGTATAAGACTTGCAAACTTGTGTCCACTCATCCCAACTATCCAGGAATTTATCTAATCTTCTAAAGGTCTGGCATCACGTGTGTCAAGAGATTTATGTCTATTTTTTTTATTTTTTTTTTTTTTATTTATGGTGGTGGTGGTGGTGGTGGTAAAGGTGTAAATCTAGAATGAGAGTGAGCGTCTTTGTGTTTCCTCCACTGGGACGAAGAAAGAGAACAGGGATTCCTAATACTCCAGGAATTGCCTTTATTTCCAGAAAGAAATGAAAAGTAAAGAAAAATTGTTATTTGCTAGTTTTATCAAACTTTCTCTGGCACCAGGCTAAGTTTGACCTGTGATGGGCTGTCTTTAGAGATATCGCAATTTTTTATACTTGCAAGTATATTTCACTCTTATAATGAACGTATAAACTACAGCAGGAAACCAAAATAATGCCAAAAATGGATTAAAAGCATGGATTAAAAGATGCCAAATGTATAAAGACATTAATAGCTTTAAATACTGAAGGAAAGAAGGTAATTGTCTTTCTTGCTACACATTTATATTTAACAAGTGAAGACAGACGTAGGTTGAAAACCAGCCCGGGAAGGAATGTCTGGCGCGTGGCGCTCCTCAAGGCGTCTTGCCTCGCCGGCACAACAATACATAAAGGACTGAGATGTGAATTAACACTGAAAGAACACTGGCCGGTGAGGTGCTCCTGCAGGGCCGAGGTGGACAGGTGTTTGTCCAGGATGCCTCGTGTTACTTCTCACCGCGTGTTTTATCTGTTGGAGATTATTACACTAAATATGCTGCTGCTGTTGCTGCTGGTGCTGCTGCTGCTGTTGCCGTCGCTGATCTTGCTGCTCTTGTTGGTACTGCTGCTTTTACTTCCTTCAACAATAACAACAACAACAGGAGCAACTGCTTCTGCTACTGCTATTACT
This sequence comes from Scylla paramamosain, assembly GCF_035594125.1. Classification (NCBI taxonomy): domain Eukaryota; kingdom Metazoa; phylum Arthropoda; class Malacostraca; order Decapoda; family Portunidae; genus Scylla; species Scylla paramamosain. The sequence goes on from NC_087181.1 coordinate 5,708,767, forward strand.
ACTACTACTACTACTACTACTACTACTACTACTACTACTACTACTACTACTACTACTACTACTATTACTACTTTTATTGCTGCTATTAATACCTACTATTACTACTACTACTACTACTACTACTACTACTTCTGCTGCTGCTGCTGCTGCTGCTGCTGCTGCTGCTGCCGCTGTTACTGTTGCTAATGTTGTTGTTGCTGCTGCTGTTACTGCTGCTGCTGGTGCTGCTGCTGCTGCTGCTGCTGCCGCTGCTGCTGCTGGTGCTGCTGCTGGTGCTGCTGCGGCTACTGCAGCTGTTGCTGCTGCTGCTGCTGCAGCTGTTGCTGCTGCTGCTGCTGCTGCTGCTACTGCTGCTGGTGTTAAACTTTACAAAAGTCACCACTGCTGTTTTTGCCGTGGTGCGTGCTGTGCCTCTAATCGTCGTCGTCCTCGTTCTCATCGTCGTCGTCGTAACAGTAGCATCGTCTGTCAGAGTAAAAAGACAGGCTAAAAGAATACCAGAGGTCACAGAGAACTGGAAGGGGAAAAGCAGCACATTAATTATTACCTGTGGAGAACAAAACAAAATATTCTGGATACATGACAGAACTTCAGCATTTCTTTAATTAACGTGTGTGTGTGTGTGTGTGTGTGTGTGTGTGTGTGTGTGTGTGTGTGTGTGTGTGTGTTTGTGTGTGTGTACAGCGAGAGAGTTACATAAAGTTACGTACAAATACAGGCCACAACAAACCTTACGGTTCTCACGAGATGACCTGTCCTAGGGCTACTAAGGTGATAGTAGACGAAAAGGACAGCAAAGCAGAAGACTCTCTCCTTACCCCCCACTCCCCCCGGCATAAGCCGTACAGGAAACAAATCTGAAGTAAATACCTTGCTGGGTTAGAGAAGGAAAACCCGAAGGAAAATTTATAGGAAATAATGAAAATAGATGAAATGAGGTGTCCCCATTTCCTGGAGTCAAGGAGTTTTAATCTGTAACAAACAAACACTGTTACCCGCGGATTTGAGCTAAAATATTTATCAAGACGGCGTTTCAAATTCAATACGGTATTGCCAAAAAAAAAAAAAAAAACATTCACCAGTATTCGCCCTGCCAGAAATGAAACATATGTATGGCGCTTCCTTTGACTGCAGTTCAAGCTGGTGGCGGCGACGTGCTAGTGCTGGTGGTGGTGGTAGTAGTGGTGGTGGTGGTGGCAATTGTTGTGGCTGGGGAGTTAACTAATTTAATTTCGTTTTCATTTATATATATATATATATATATATATATATATATATATATATATATATATATATATATATATATATATATATATATATATATATATATATAGTTTTTGTTTCCGATCTCTCTCTCTCTCTCTCTCTCTCTTCTTTTCCATATTTTCATTCATATAGACCATTAATAATGTATAGGATTAAAATATAGCCTTAATCCCTCTATGCCCTTTTTGCCGTGATATGTTTTGTCCTTACACGCTGGTATGGTCCGCCTGGCCCTCTTGCCCGGCCCCTTCCCCCTGGCAGACCCGCGTGTGGCCGTGAAGTGTGGCCCCCCAAGTGGTCATCCAATATTACTCTTAAAAATGGTCCCGTGATGCGTCTACAGAATGGTTGCTGAAAGCGTGTTGCTTGGGTGGGGGGAGAGGGGACTGATGTGGCCCTCTGGCCTAGAACTCTCTCTCTCTCTCTCTCTCTCTCTCTCTCTCTCTCTCTCTCTCTCTCTCTCTCTCTCTCTCTCTCTCTCTCTCTCTCTCTCTCTCAGCTGGAATTATGATTTCACTGAGTGGTTTAAGAACATATTCACATGTTATTCATGAGCCATCACATCCAGCAGCAGGCAGCAGCAGGCAGTAGGAGGAGGAGGAGGAGGAGGAGGAGGAGGAAAGAACACAGAGGAATACAAAGGAATGCAACGGAAGACCAAACCTTGAGGTACTGACGAGGCTGTTTGGATAATTATTCTACATTAACTATTATTGGGAGATACAGGATAGTAAAGAAGGTTCCTCCCCACCAATCTCTCCAGCAGAAGCTGACAAGATACAGGAATTGATACCACGTGGTATAGAAAAACCACAGAGAACTTGAGAGAATAGTGAGGGAAAGAGTTGTGGTCTGTCTACTTGTGTTTGTGAGGGAGAGTGTAACTGCATGATAGTTGTGTGATGTGGTGTGTGCGTAGCGCAGGTGAAGGCACAGTTTGGTTGTTGAGGGGTGGTGCAGAATCCTTGCGTTGCCCTTTCCAGGGAGGCGGCAGTCAATCAGGCCACAGCTTCGGTCACTGTGTTTGTGTACCTTTCCCTTTAGGGCTGCATACACAGGTTATCGCCTGCTATTTTGACCTCTAGTACTTAAAATCACAAAGGTGATCAATAACAGGAGAATGCGGACGAAGAAAATGAGGATTACTTGTGATTACATAGTATAATCAAAACAAACACTCCCACAGGTCTTTACATATCGCTTTGGAATTAATCTATATTAACTACCCTTTAGTAAAGTAAGCTAGAGCAGTGTATGACTTCTGCCAAACCGACACGCCCTCGTGCTTGTGCTGGCGTGGGAAAACCATCGTGCAGTGTGGGAAAAACTGGCTGCGTTTTGATTGGAAAGAATGAAGTGAGATTCTATTATTATTCCTATGCAAAAAAATTGAGGAGGAGGAGGAGGAGGAGGAGGAGGAGGAGGAGGGTAATAACAGCATTAGTAAAAACATCCACTTCAAACACCCCTTTGTCTGTGCCTTTGGACGCACAAATTACCTCAGAATGTTACGTCATAATGAATAAGACAAGTGAAGAAGCTTGCTTTCTTTTGAATACCGTCTTTTCGGAAATGTTGATTTTTTTTGTGCAAAAGACAAAAAAAAAAAAAAACGTACAATTTTTAATAGAGTGAAAAAATCTACAATTCACCCTAAGGAGGAGTAACTGAAATATTACGAACTATACCACTAACACCACCACCACCACTACTACTATCACCACCACCACCACCACCACCACACCTCACTCTCAACTTCTCCCATTTTCACGAATTCCTCTCTTCTCTTCCCTCACTCCACCATCCTTCATCCTCTCTCCCTTACGTTCCATCCTTCCTTTCGCCAACATAATGCTTGCAACAGATGCCCCTCCTCTTCCTCCCCCTCCTCCTCCAGTCCCGTAGCATTAGCAGGGCCTTGTTTCCCCTTATAAGCAAGGATGCTTAGTGGAACATGTCGAAATAGCGTTGCCTAGCCGCCGCCGAGTATAGGAGTGTATTGAGGGTGCATTATCTCGGTACAGTGGCGGTGAGCGGGGAGATGGGTCGGTGAGTATGTTCAGGCGCAGATAGAGAAATGTGTTATTGGTCTGACGAATTGATTAATGAATAGGTATCTGGTTGAACAGGTAGATTTACAGATAGATGGCTGGATGGGTAAATGGTTAATAAATAGATCGACTGACTGATAAATAGATTGATATATAGATGGACAGATGGATGGATAGATAGATTGATAGATACATGAATAAATGAATAGGTATATAAGTAGATATAAATATATATAGATGGGTAGATAGACAGTTCAGTAAGTAGAAAATAGATTAGATAAATAGACAGACAGACAGGTAGACAGGGATAATAGTACATAGGTGGGAAAATATGCTGATAAATCCCCGTTGATTGATAAGAAGGTGGAAGTATTAGATAGGGAGAGATATACACATAAAACATCGACGAATGGGTAGGTAATTGAAGAAACACAGGATGGTTGAAGAGCAATATACATAAACAAATAATAAGAAAGTGGAAGTGTAAGCGATGAATCAGATAAAGAGAGAAATTAGCTGTATATTGATGGACAGAACATATAGAAATGCAACTGTAAATCATGGTAAACAAACTAAGATAAATAAAGGTATGTACTATGTTAGAAGGAAATGACATTAGAGAGTCAGCCAGCACATCAGACATTCAGAAAGCAGGACAGACAAAGACACATAGACACACTGACTGATGGGTGCATATGCCAAATGAAATAGTAAACAAACATTCATATATAGAATCATTACAAATAGAAAAATATCAGAAACTTTGAGGCAGACAGACTGAATTTCGCATAACGAAAATATTTGTATGTTCATGTTTGGTAACTTACACACGAGCAATGGATAAAAAAGAGAGATTTTACATATAAACCTAGAGAAACAAAGGAAAGCAAAACATTATAAAACAAAAAAGACACATAAAAAAATTAATCCTCCTGTGAATCACGTTGCAGACACAGGCGCCCATACACACACACACACACACACACACACACACACACACACACACACACACACATACACACACACACACACTTTCCTGTCGCCAAAAAATACACACAATTCTCCTGCTACTCTATGAATTACCTTACTAGAAATGAAAAAAAATACATAAATGTTATGAATTTTGTATATTGTTGTGTGGATCACCGGAATTGTGTTGAAATCATGGAGAGAGAGAGAGAGAGAGAGAGAGAGAGAGAGAGAGAGAGAGAGAGAGAGAGAGAGAGAGAGAGAGAGAGAGAGAGAGAGAGAGAGAGAGAGAGAGAGAGAGAGATTGGATGTCTTGCAGCACAGTACACATGCATATATATTCTGCACACTTTTCTTCCTCTTTCTTCTTTCTTTCATGTGACATTTGGAAAAAGCAAATGTTGAGATATTGTGTGTGTGTGTGTGTGTGTGTGTGTGTGTGTGTGTGTGTGTGTGTGTGTGTGTGTGTGTGTGTGTGTGTGTGTGTGTGTGTGTGTGTGTGTTTGTGTGTGAAATAATAGACAAACGGACAGACAAACAGATACATTACAATACACAAAATTGCACATAAGCTGCGGGACAGAGACTCACAACCAATCACGCACCCACCCACACAAGACAGACAGAAGGTCAAAGATATACTGATATACGTACTGACATACATTCTTCATCTCTTCGGTCAATATGAAGACGCTACACGAACTTACATATTGTCCTGTGCGTCTCGAAGGAGTAACGCCGGGAGATGACAACGTCCGCCCTTTATTGCTCAGGGAAGCACAGGGACTGTGTGTGTTGCTGGCAGTTTGTTGGAGTTTTAGGATTCCCGAAGGCTGACGAAGAGTTTTAAAAGTAGGAATGTATTGGAGAGAGAGAGAGAGAGAGAGAGAGAGAGAGAGAGAGAGAGAGAGAGAGAGAGAGAGAGAGAGAGAGAGAGAGAGAGAGAGAGAGAGAGAGAGAGAGAAAGCACAAACCTAACATCGGAGAGACTGATAAAGAAAGTTTAAAGTAAAAAAGAATTAAAAAAAAATAGCTTCAAACGTATAGACAAGTAAATGTATATACATGCTGACACACACACACACACACACACACACACACACACATACAGACATTGAGAGTCATAGCACCACACAAAAAAGACGTACAAAAAATGAAAAAAAAAGCCATAAAATAACATAAAGAAGTGAAAAAAAGAGAAAACATTGAAAGACATAAGCCGGAGTGAACAAGTGACATCAGGAAGAGAATGTAATGCAATATTAGTAGGTGCCTGAAGTTACTCGGAGAATGACATCATACTTAAAGGAAAGTGATGAAAGAAAATAGCATGCTTTAACTTGGAAAAAAAACTGCGATAATGAACAAGTAAATACGAGGAAATAAAGCACTAAAGTGGGAAAATGTGTAGCAGATTGAAAGGAAAAAAAAAACATGAAATTAAGTGCTAAAAATGTGTGATGCCTATGTAGAGAGAGAGAGAGAGAGAGAGAGAGAGAGAGAGAGAGAGAGAGAGAGAGAGAGAGAGAGAGAGAGAGAGAGAGAGAGAGAGAGAGAGAGAGAGAGAGAGAGAGAGAGAGAGAGAGAGAGAGAGAGAGAGAGAGAGAGAGAGAGAGAGAGAGAATGTGTCTTTCCTGTCACTTCAGATAAAAATCTATATATTTTTTACATTTCAATGGTGCTGAAGAACACAGACAATGAAAAAGTAAATATGACGGTTCCTTCTTTCATATTTATTTGTTATGACATTTTATGAGACAAGACTGTACTTCGGTATCCTTATGTTATATTGTTATTTTGTCTTTTTATTTGTTTATTTATTATCTGCTTATTACTTTTATCTATTACATATACTTTTACAGTCCTCTGTTTTCTAACATTACTTTGTTATTTTATGCTGTTTCTTTATTGTATACATTGTTGCACGTGAGTATAAGAGTTTTTTTTTTTTCTGCGAGGGAGAAAAAAGTCATTTCGGATTTTATCTGTGGAAAGAAATCGTGTGTGGGATTTTTCTGAGGAAAATTATTCGTGTGTTGAGAGGAGAGTCTTTAAACTTCATTAAATGCTCTCTCTCTCTCTCTCTCTCTCTCTCTCTCTCTCTCTCTCTCTCTCTCTCTCTCTCTCTCTCTCTCTCTCTCTCTCTCTCTCTCTCTCTCTCTCTCTCTCTCTCTCTCTCTCTCTCTCTCTCTCTCTCTCTCTCTCTCTCTCTCTCTCTCTCTCTCTCTCTCTCTCTCTCTCTCTCTCTCTCTCTCTCTCTCTCTCTCTCTCTCTCTCTCTCTCTCTCTCTCTCTCTCTCTCTCTCTCTCTCTCGCTTTACTTAACAGTGGAACCTTGCACAGTTTAATTGGATGAAGAGAGAAAATAGAGATACAGATTGATGGATGGATAGATAGATAGGTAGATAGTTAAAAGTTAGATAAGTAGATAGATTAGATAGACGGATAGATAGAAGGTCATATTTGCCTTGATATCGCCGTGTAATAAGTCCCGAGGAATTAATTCTTCATAGAACGTTAATTGATTTATAGGCGGAAGGTGAAGCAAGGCAGCACATGTGAAAGGTAATGCAGGATAAGATAATGTGATATGACTGCCATTTAGCGTCCTTGTGTGTGAGGTCCACAAGGCCAGAGTGAAGGGGGAGGGCACATATCAACTTATTGTAACCTTCGTAACTCTACTGACTGGATTACATTCACGGGAGTTAGTCATTATTACATACGAGTACATACATGTTGCGACAGTAAGAAGAGTATGCCTGTGCCGGTTTTTTTTTTTTCCTTTTTCCTCTCATTATTAACATTGGTGTTCTATTGGGGTAAAAAACGATCATGCATTGGTGCGAGAAAGGATGAAAAATTATAGAAAAGGAAAGGACTGAGTATATATATATATATATATATATATATATATATATATATATATATATATATATATATATATATATATATATATATATATATATATATATATATATATATATATATATATATATATATATATATATATATATATATATATATATATATATATATATATATATATATATATATATATATATATATATATATATATATATATATATATATATATATATATATATATATATATATATATATATATATATATATATATATATATATATATATATATATATATACATAACAGTCAAAACCCGGAATCAGTCAAAACTAGTTTTAACTAGGTATTTTCAATGTGTTGGTGAACAATTAGTATTACCAAGGCAAAACTAGTTATACCTTAATGTGTTTGATATAACTAGAAATATCAAAGTTTAACTAGTTAAATCTAGTTTTATCTGATCGTGTAAGTTAAAACTAGATTCAACAACGGCACTGAATGTCAAAAGTAGGTGAGGGATATGACCACTCGTTTGAGTACCATTGCTCGTTTGAGTACCATTTTTGGGGAACTCAAACATAATTTGTTTGTGTTTGTAGCTCATTTTAGTACCTTTTTAGGTGGCTGAAACGTTTATTGGTCTATTCACATATGTGGAAATATATTTCCCACACTAAGTGTGGTAACAAATGTTTAATCGGACATGCAATGATAAACATGCTTTTATTCCTATCAAAATTATATAGCGGTACCTGTGTCAGACCCAAGACAAAGCGCTACAAGTGTAAATAATATCCGACAAGTTTTTACATTTACTTTTAAGAAATTTATTAATATTCATTAAAACAATAATCAATTCACAGTTCCAACTAAAAATACAACACAATAATGAAACTCATGTCATGCTGTTCAATAAAACAATAGTAATTGAAGTTACAAAGATATACATTATTTGTTTTTACATGACATACTATTGTGACACTTTGAATTACAAAAGACTTTATTTTTTTTACATTTGCAAATGTTGGTTGCACAGTGTTTTGTACAATGACATCTAAAGAATCCTTGGCCTGTTCCCACACTTGAACTAGTTGCTGCACTTCTTAAAGATATTTCTTTGTCGGTAGGTATATCTTTCACATCCACATCCACATCCACAGACCCTTGACTTTGACTATGTCTTGGTTTTCCATGCACAATT
>NC_087181.1:5722118-5732326 GCF_035594125.1 Scylla paramamosain
AGGCTGCCTTCTGGCTAAGAAAAATGCGTACCACAAATACATACTAAAACAAAATAATGATGATAAACTAGAGCACGACAGATTACGTAGAAAAACTAAAAAGCTGATCAAATGCAGCAAAAAATCTGTCGAAGCTCAGATCGCGAACTCATGTAAAACGAACCCAAAGGAATTTTACAGTTATGTAAAAGCAAAAAGGGTCTTAACATCAACGGTTGGTCCATTAATAACAGAAAATGGTAAACAAATAATAAGCGAAACAGACATGGCGAATACCCTGAACGAGTACTTTTCAACCGTCTTCACGACTGAGGATGTTCAGGGCAGTCTGCCTACCCCCTCGCCTCAGTCACGAGGCACCACGCTGCCAGACTTCACCATCACAGAAAGTGAAATCCTCTCATTCACAAAGAGCATGAACGTAAACAAAACACCCGGGCCAGACAAGATATCACCCAGGCTTCTTAAAGAAGCGAGAAATGAGCTCGTGAAACCGCTTACAATTCTATTCAATAAAACTTTACTAGCGGGTAAAGTTCCCCACGAATGGAAACTAGCAAATGTCACGCCAATCTTTAAAAAAGGAAAAAAAATCTCTCCCAGCCAATTACAGGCCGATCAGTCTCACTTCAGTATTGTGCAAGCTGATGGAAACAATAATTAGAGATAAAATTGTTAAATATTTAGAAGAAAATAGAATCATAAAGGATTCGCAACACGGTTTCAGAACCAAGCGTTCCTGCTTAACAAACTTACTAGACTTCTTTTATGAAGTATTTAACTCGTATGACGAGACAAAAGCTGTTGATATTATCTACCTTGATTTCCAGAAAGCTTTCGATACTGTTCCCCATAAGAGACTCATCAGTAAAGTAAAAGCTCACGGCATTGCCGGAAACACCCTGAAATGGCTGAGAGACTGGCTCTCTGACAGAAAACAGCGTGTTGTGATTAATGGAAAAGAGTCAGAGTGGCATAAGGTAAATAGCGGCGTTCCTCAAGGCTCTGTATTAGGACCAGTACTCTTCATAATGTACATAAATGATATTGATGAAGGGATAAACTGCAAAATAAGTAAATTTGCAGACGACACCAAAATAACAAGTAGAGTAATGTCTGTGTCACAATGGCAGGAACTGCAGTGTGACCTCAATAAACTAACAAGCTGGGCAGAAAAATGGCAGATGAGATTCAATATAGAAAAGTGCAAAGTTCTACATATCGGAAGCGACAATGTTCAGGCGAGATATGTAATGAATAACATGCTACTGTCAAGTGCTGATAAAGAAAAAGATCTTGGGGTCGTTGTGTCAGACGATCTAAGGCCGAGTCAACACTGCATAGAAACAGTAAAGACAGCAAATAAATTAGTAGGGTTCATTGGAAGAACCTTCGAATTTAAATCAGATAAGGTTATACTTGCCTTATATAACTCACTGGTGCGCCCTCATCTAGAATACTGTGTACAGTTCTGGTCCCCATACTTCAAAAAAGACATTGAAAAACTAGAAAAGATACAGCGCAGAGTCACAAAGATGATTCCAAGATTGCGCAATAAGCCGTATGAGGAACGACTGGAAGAACTAAACCTATTTAGTTTAACAAAGCGCAGGATAAGAGGAGACCTAATTGAAGTGTTCAAAATTTTCAAAGGATATAGTAACATTGATGCACATCAATATTTTACCATTGATCATTCTAACCTGACAAGAAATAATGGATTCAAGATTACACCCAAACGTTTTAAATCCCACGAGGCAAAACATTTTTTCTTTAATCGTATAGTAAATATATGGAATAAACTTCCTGCACATATTGTGAACCCCAATACTATTGAATCATTGAAAAATAAAATAGACAAATATTTTAAAGCAAATCCTCAACAAGCTCTCTTCTTGTCCGAATAATTACTAAATACACTAATAAACTCTTATTATGCACCAGTTTTAATATAACTTGTATTAACTTTCAGATAGGCGTATAGAGTTCACCGTAGGGTGAATAGTAGAGCTTCCTTTCATCCTTTCCTATGAAAATTTCCATGGCAATTTTTCCATACTGCATGGTACTTTTCCCAACTATTTCCATGCCAGCGCAAGCTGGAGGGAGTGGTGGGTGGGGAGGAGCCTTCTGCTATGCTGTCCTGTCTCTCTTCCCTGTAGCTAGTTAGAAGTAGTTACCAAACAGCCTTGCAAGGACCAAAAGGTCTGTTGCTATTTGGCTTTCCTTTGTATTCCTTTGTATACATGTACATGTATACAAATTTTGCAAAATGATGCATACACTCTCATTGAATGGTGTGAAACGCGGCTTATAACTTTAATTTTGATAAATGCCACGTATCAAATATTGGAAATAGCAATCGGCAGGAAAATTATAAAAAGTAATCCCCCATCAAAAGTTTGGATCCTAAGAAAGATCTGGGAGTTTTAGTGACAACAGATCTTAAACCAAGCAAACAATGCAACGAAGTCACTGAAATTGCCAATAAAATAATAGTTTTCACCTTCCAATCAAAAAAAAAAAAAAAATCTCACCTTGTACAACTCACTTGTACGTCCTCATCTTGAATACAATGTACAGTTTTTGTCATCCTGTTATAAAAGGAATATTGAGAGATTAGGAAAAAAAACAAAAACAATACCAAGTAGAGTAACGAAAATTACTCGAAGGCTTCGCAATAAACCCTACAAGGAACGCCTTAAAGAACGAGATCTATTCTCCCTCTCCAAACGCAGGCTAAGAGGGGATCTGATATTGCTTTACTAAACTTTTAAGGCTTTCACAAATATGAGACCCGAATTCTTCCTAAGATTCAATATGTCTAATATTACAAGAAACAATAGCAAATAATAAGTAAGCGATTTCAAACAAATGAACCCAAACATTTTATTTCAATCGTGTCATAAATATGTTGAATTGTGTTCCATCAAGCGTCATTAACTCAGGTACTGTTCACTCATTGAAAACCTGTCTTGATAAGTATGTAGACACTAATTCCCGGTTGTCATTGTTCATGTCTGAATAACGAACACGTTCACTCCGTACTGTCCGTGCTGGCATGTAGATTGTATGTGGTCGAAGTAGTCCTCCTGTCTTTCTTAGTTTCCTCTCACACTCCATGTTGTTTTTTTCTGTACAACATGGTACCATTTCCTTTTTCAGGTGAGCCTTGCCTGGAGGGATAGGGGGTGGGGGATGGAAGGACCCTTCTTCTGTGCTATCCTTTCTCTACCACTAATAGAGTAGAATAGTTACCCAAACAGACTTACAAGGACCTCTTGGTCTGTTACTGTTTGGACTTCTTTTGTATTCGTTTGGTTCCTCTTTCTGTGCTATCCTGTTTGTCTTTTCCACTAGTTAGCGTAGAGTAGTTACCCAAACAGCCCAGTAAAGACCTCAGGAACTTTTGCTGTTTGGGCTTTGTTTTTATTCTCCTCCTTCTCCTCCTCCTCCTTCTCCTCCTCCTCCTCCTCCTCCTCCTCCTCCTCCTCCTCCTCCTCCTCCTCCTCCTCCTCCTCTCACCACATGATGAACAATTAGCTGTGAGGGGCATTGAAAACTCAAGGACCCAATCAGTGACTGTCATAGGGATTTGAGGTACCAGGGGTCACTGCTGCAGGAGTGCGGCGCTCCTTTACGAGAAGTGCACTCTTATAGGAGTCGCATGGTAGCCGGAGCCTGATTGACTGATGCCTCTCTTGAAAGCGCCAGGCACAGTATAGAGAACCCAGCAAGCCCACTTTTGTTACAATTTTTATTCAGTTTTCCGCGCATGACGTCACGTTGTCAGAGATCAGGACTGCCAGATTCGCCTTTTTTAGGCCAAAACATAATTTTTGGCTTTTTTTCATGCATTTCATCTAAGGATATCTAGTTTCCCATGAATTACATTATTATTATTATTATTTTTTTTTTTTAATATGTTGCTTATATATGCTCCATTTGGCCATAACAAGTTTATTTAATATGGTAAGTTTGTTCACCGCCACCTAAGACAAATTTTTTTTTTCAAGTTGTCGAGTGCGCGTATGTTTTCCTTTATTTTCCTTCTGTTACCATGGTTATCCTTGCAGTTTTTGCCATTTTTTCTTATTGCTATTGAATAACAATAAGGGAAAATTGGACAAATCAACTGGGTGATGATGCTGATGACGCGCGAGTCCACGGCTGAACTCTGGCGTGTTTTTTTTTTTTTTTTTTTTTTTTTTTTTTCTCAAGCGGCTGATGTAATTTAAGGCTTCCTATCAACAGCTACCTGTGTTCATGAAAAAGCCAGGAGTACGTTGATAGGGTGCTGTCTATGGTAGTACCGTATATTTTGTTATGATGAGTCATTGGTAAACTCGTTTTCCATCCCCCAAAAGCGATCGTTCTGGTTGTTTATATTTATGTCGAGTGGGAAAGAAAAATGTCTAGAGCAGTGTGATTGAACTGTAGGCCCGCGCGCCAGTTGATTTAGTGTGGCCCGCGTGCACTCATTGATTAATTTTATATGAGGAAAAAAATACTTAAATGATATTCAGCAAAGGTCAAGTGTGTGGAATAATAACGATTAGCTTGTTATGACATTGCTGCTACAATAACATAATGCCTGCAGAGCGAAAGTCCTTCCCCATGGTTATGAAGTAGGGACGTAGGTATATGGTACACGTCATGAACACGGCCACTTCTTTGTGCCAAGAACGTTTTCATAATGTGTTGTTAGTATTTTTGCATTCACTCCTGAACCCACCAATCTCAGTTAGTGTACATTGGATTGGGGTCAGGTTTCAGATGAGGCGTCGGGAGCTGTATGGCCTTAGGCCTAGTTGCCTAGCACATACTGTTACAAGTAACTCTCTTCCACTGTCGGTATTCTCACACTGGAATTGAATTCTCTGAATTCGTTTCCGTTTTTTGGCCCAGGCGAAGGACTGACGAAGTACGTGGCACTTGTATACACAGATCGCCACTCCAGTAGTCCGCTATAGCCCAGTGCTCAGTACACATCGTGTAATATTTGGTAAATTCTGAAGTGGAATAATATAAACTTTGGGTTTTTTTACTGCATGTTTTTTGGATCTTTTTGTAGTGCGTTTGGCCGTTTTGTCTTATTTTTTTTGTTGGCTTTGGCCTTTCTCTGCTTCAGTAATCTGGGAACCCTGAGTGTACTGCCTTCAGCTCCACCCACCACTCACTCTGCCTTAGGGCTTCATTTTAAGTTTAAGGTACATCGCATCTCTAAAGTCCATGTGCGCAGCGCTTCTTATAAAGCACTATGCAAAATGTGCTTTATTAAAATGAATTTTTCGATGTTTATTCATCAGTTTAGTTTGTCATCTATAATCAGTATTATCATTATTAGTAACATTTATAATTCCTGTGTGCACCGTTACCTAGTGAACATAAAAGAAGAAAAACACAAACCTCAACATACTTAAGAAGAAAGTATCCTACACAACACAAATAAGTAAATCTACATAAATGTTAACTTGAGCGAAAATCAAGTTGTATGGTAATAAATAAATTCTGCAAAACAAATAGATTCAGTACATAAGTAACAGAAAAAAAACACTAGGAAATATAGATGTAAATGCCAATGACACCGTGCAGAGCATAAAGAATAAAAAACAAGGTCTCCATCGTTACAAATACTGAACTATTAAAACTTACAGCTTACAAGATACGACGCGGAAATAAAAGGACACAAACAAGCTACACTACAGTGATGGTGCTGATGACAATGATGACGGTAATAATAATAATTTTAATGATAATAATAATAATAATGATAATGATAATAATAATAATAATAAATAATAGTAAGAATAATAATAAATAATATAATGATAATAATAATAATAATAATAATAATAATAATAATAATAATAATAATAATAATAATAATAATAATAATAATAATAATAATAATAATGATAATAATAATAATAATAATAATAATAAAAATAATAACAACAACAACATTACCACTTCAGCACGTATCGCCTCACGCGGGGAGCAGGGGTGGGAGGGGCACAGGTCTTTCTTCTTTTCCATGCAGTATTCTTTTTTATACCTATTTAGCATAACCACACTTCCAGCCTCCGCTGGTCCCCCCTACCCTCTCTCTCTTAATCCTTCCCGACGCCGCCCTTCCTCCCAGTCGGAAGCTTTCATCCTGCTGATAGGTAGTAAAGCCTGTGTGAAGAAGTGAGTGCTTCACCAACTTTTTTCAGTGACATAATTTGATTGATGTCTATGTTGAGAGTGGACGTGAATTACGAATAAAGCAATCCGTGGTTCTCTGGGCTGAGTCATTCTCGTGCTGCAGGATGGACAGGTGTAATGGTGTGTTGTTGTTATTGTTGTTGTTGTCGGTGGTGGTGGTGCAGCACAGGGGAGGGTTCCAGAAGGCTGCTCCATAACCAAGGAATTCCTGCCTCTGTAAAGATCTCTGATCTTACCTACTGCTATTTGTACTCCACGACATACTCCCACAAGTCAACAGTTATCTAATTATCACTGTGGGATGAACGTTCACATTAGAATGAGCAGCAGTTTTTCTTATTGAACTTTTGGTGCTGCATTAACACAGGAAGGGAAATGATGTGTTCAAATATATCTTGTTTACCGTTGGGGTTTCATGGCGTAGTGACAGTCTTGGGAACCCAGTGTGTGTGGGATGCCAGCGGTCGTATCCCATACAAAATACAATAAATAAATAATGTCATGAAAATAATTGACATCATAATTCTTTAATACATACTGGCGTGAACATAAGGTGGTTAAATAGAGCAACTTTACAAAAAAGATGGGGAAGATGGGGAAATAGACCAACTTTAAAAAAAAGAAAAAGGGCCCTCGTGGCCCAGTGGGTAGAGTGATGCACTTGGAGTTTGGCGTGAGGGAAGTGAGGGGCGCGTAGGTTCGAACCCCCCTCTCGGAACTCACAAAAACCTTGAAAGAGCATCCCTCCATCACCATGTGTGATGGAACTGCCCACGGGGAGGAGGGGAGGTGAGTGCGCAGCACCTCCCTACCCCTCCCCAGGGGAGGAAGGCACCGCCTTACCGGCCCCCGGGAGAGCAAGGGAGGTGAGTGCACAGCGCTTCCCTTCTCTCCCCTATCTAACCCTGGCAAGTCTACGGACTACCAGGCAAAAAATAATAAAAAAAAAAAAAAAAAAAAAAAAAAAAAAAAAAATAAAGGTAAGTGCATTAGCACTTCTCTTCTCTCCACCTAACAGGAAAAAAAAAAAATAAGAATATAAAGGTGAGTGCATAGCACTTCCCTTCTCTTCCAACCTACCAGGCAAAAGATAGAAAAAAAAATAATAAATAAAGAATTAAGGTGAGTGCATAGCACTTCCCTTGTCTCCTAACCTACCACGCAAAAAAAAAAAAAAAATAAAAAAAAAATAAATAAATAAAAATAAATAAATAAATAAATATAAATAAATAAAAACCTCCTTACCACCTCGGACCTCGGGAGAGCAAGGGAGGTGAGTGCACAGCACTTCCCTTCTCTCCTAAAGTCTACGGACTGCCAGACTAAAACGAATAAAATATAATAGGTATTAAAAATAATAATAAAAATAATAAAAAAAGTAAAAAAAAAAATAAATAAAACAAGAACAATAAAACTCCTAGTCGCACTTCAATAAAACTGACTGAGTCTGGCAATCAACAATAAACAATAAAAATAAAACAATACCAACTGACTGACCCTGACAACCCCAAAGACCACCACCCCACCTGGGAAGCACGGGAGGTGAGTGTGCAGCACCCTCCCTACCCTTCCCAGTCTCTCCCAGTTTGACTTTGACCTCCAATCTGACTCATCCTACCAACTCCAAAGAGCAACTCCAACTGTACAGACCACCACCACCACCACCCTTCTGATCTCGGCAAGGTGAGTGCGTAGCACTTCCCTGGACTGACCCTGACTGACTGACCCTGGCAACTCCAAAAACAACCAACCTGACTGACTTACAGATATGTAATCACCTAACTGACTGGCCCTGGGGAGCATGGGAGGTGAGTGTGCAGCACCTCCCTACACTTCCCAGTCTCCCAGTTTGACCTAACTCATCCTGGCAACTTCAAAGAACAACTCCAAATGTACAGACCAACAGTACCTCCTACTCTGTGTCCCACTCTGACCCTGATCCATACATCCCTACATCCTACCCTGTCCTGGCTAGGTGAGTGCGTAGCACTTCCCTACCACCTGCCTTACTGACCCTGGCAACCATAAAAACAACCAACCTGACTGACCTACAAATCTTACTGTAATCTGGCAACAGACCACCAAACTGACGGACTCTGGGGAGCATGGGAGGTGAGTGTGCAGCACCTCCCTACCCTTCCCAGTCTCCCAGTTTGACTTTGACCACCAATGTGACTCATCCTACCAACTCCAAATGTACAGACCACCACCACCACCCCTCTGATCTTGGCAAGGTGAGTGCGTAGCACTTCCCTTGACTGAGTGGGCCTGACTGACTGACCCCCGCAACTCCAAAAACAACCAACCTGACAAATGTTACAAATGTAACCTGGGGAGCATGGGAGGTGAGTGTGCAGCACCTTCCTACCGTTCCCTACCCTTCCCAAAATAAATGAAAAATAAAAAATAAATAAAAACAAAAAAATAAATAAAGTAAAAACAATAAATTCCTACTGCCTCTCAATAAAACTGACTGAGTCTGAGTCTAACCTAACCAATCTGACAAATGTTACAAATGTAACCTGGGGAGCATGGGAGGTGAGTGTGCAGCACCTCCCTACCCTTCCCTACCCTTCCCAAAATAAATGAAAAATAAATAAAAAAAAATAAATAAAAACAAAAATAAATAAAACAAAAACAATAAAACTCCTACTCCCCCCTCAATAAAATGACTGAGTCTGGCAATCAACAATAAATAATAAAAATAAAACAATACCAACCTGACTGACCCTGACAACTCCAAAGACCGCCACCCCACCTGGGAAGCACGGGAGGTGAGTGTGCAGCACCTCCCTACCCTCCCCAGCTTCCTAGTTTGACTTTGACCCCCAATCTGACTCATCCTAGCAACTCTAACTGTACCGACCACCACCAGTACTCCCCACCCTGATAACTGATCCTGGCAAGGTGAGTGCGTAGCACTTCCCGTGACTCCTCCTGGCAGCTCCAAAGACCCACCATCCTGACCGCCCCTGGGAAGCACGGGAGGTGAGTGTGCAGCACTTCCCTACACTTCCTAGTCTCCCAGTTTGACTTTGACCACCAATGTGACTCATCCTACCAACTCCAAATGTACACACCACCACCACCACCCCTCTGATCTTGGCAAGGTGAGTGCGTAGCACTACCCTTGTTTGATTGGGCCTGACTGACTGACCCCGGCAACTCCAAAAACAACCAACCTGACTGATGTTACAAATGTAACCTGGGGAGCATGGGAGGTGAGTGTGCAGCACCTCCCTACCCTTCCCAGTCTTCCACCAAACTTACTTGAATTATGACTGGGGAGCAAGGGAGGTGAGTGTGCAGTACCTCCTACTATCCCCACTCTGAATACCCTATCACCAACCAATTCAGGCCACCAAACTGTCTTAGAAGAACAAGAACAGGAAGCAACGCCATCAGAGGAAGAAGAAGCAACAGCAGCAGCATTACCGCCATCAGAGGAAGAAAACAAGAAAAAGGAGCAAAGAAAAAGAATTACCACCACTGTTATCGGGGGAAGAAACAGCAGCGTCACCGCCATCAGAGGAAGAAACATATATATGTAAACTACGACTGGTCAAACTTTCTGTGGCACCAGGCTAAGTTCGACCTGTGATGGGCTGTGTTTAGATTTTAGTTTTGTTCTTTCATATAGCGTGGTATTTAAGAAGCTCAAAAACACAATACTCGCTTTCCATGCATTTTGGCGTTCTGGTACTTAACATTGTAAAAACTCAAAATAAACATTTTTAGGAATGTTGTTCTGTTTCTCCATGTAAAGTGCTCTTCAAGCATTTTCTACGTAATAAGCTCAGGAACACTTGTAATATCGTTGTAATATCGTTTCCTACGAAAAAAAAAAAAAAAAACGTTTTCGGTAATGTTATTCTGTTTCTTAATAAATGGTGCTTCCATGCATTTTTGTGTTTTCGCAAGTAGCTCAAAAACACACGAAAGACTTTTTTTTCTTTAAAGACACTGAAAACACTTTTTTTTTTTTTTGGTTATTTCCA
>NC_087181.1:5732426-5739926 GCF_035594125.1 Scylla paramamosain
TCGTCCTCCTTCCATCCTCCTGTGTGTGACGTAGGGTGGCGTGATCATGTCCGCCCAACCTTTATCCACCAACACCCATTATCTTCACTACATTATACAATACATTATGTACATTATGTATGTGTACATACATGTACATGTACATGTATTGCTAACTAGGCGAAGCATTATAAATACAATACACATTATTATTAATTGTGTGACACCGTTACTTGTAGTGGATAAACTTGTGGAATCAATGGTACGGGATAGAACAGTAGAATTCCTGGAAAGTAACCGTATCATAAAGGACGCTCAACATGGATTTAGTAGTAAACGTTCATGTTTAACGAATTTCATGGACTTTTTCACGTGTTACATAATATTTGTGATAATACCAGGCCAGTAGATATAGTTTATTTTTGATTTTCAAAAAGCATTTGATAAAGTTCCTCATAAGCGCCTCCTACATGAAGTAAAAGCTCACGGCATATCAGGTGACCTCGCTGCGAGGATAGAGGATTGGTTGACAGACCGCAAACAGCGAGTAGTGATTAACGTGTCGTGGTCCGAGATGTTGCAAAGAATTGGTTTATAAAGGCTACTGGAAAACTCACAAACATTTTCATATTTTTGATTAATAACTACTATTTACATTTCTTACAACTCAAAATTTCTCACTCGCATTCATCTTCAAATCATTCAAAGTTATTAAGTGTTACCTTGTATTTCTTCAACATATTCACTGATCAGCGCAGTCATCGTGCAAAACACAGACAATATCAAATGCTCAAACACAACAAATATTCAGTCGGCGCCATTAATGTTCAGTTAGAAAAACACACATGATATCAGCAACACATCACTTACTATAAACATTCCATGACTGAGTAAATCTTCGTACATCATACACACCTGTCATGACAAACATAAAACATCAGTTAAACATCCTGCTCCTCCTTTAATAAGATCATTGATTTATAGACTGCATTAATACGCTTTCAAACTGCACCTACTTTCAAGTTATTCCGTCCATCTCGACCCCCTCTCTGGTCAGGCCCTGTGGAACCTCTGGGTCTGTGTCTCTGTGTCTGCCACTCTCTAGTACTCTCCGCTACTGAATTATTCCACTGTTACACGCTATAATATACAGTCGTTTGGGACTGCCTGTTTCCCTCAAAAAATTATCGTAATTTTCATAACATTTTACGTATCTACTATTCACATTGCTCATCTATGCATGTGATCCGCCCACAGGCGTGGTGCTTGATACAGAAGCCAGTCAGAGGGTAGGGGCAGTTTGGAGGCGGAGCGGTAAGTGGGCGTAGGCTGACTTGTCCTTCTTGGTGCCTCACGCCTCCTGGCCTACTTTCCCTTTCAAATCCTTTCTCTGCCTTGCCCCTGCTATCATTACCGTTAATCCCTCCTTGACCCAGGCTGCCTTCCCAGGTTGTATGGCCGTCTTCCTGTTGTGGAGTGCTTGGGTCCTGTGTCCTTGTTTGTGTTTCCTCGGTTTCCTCGATATCAAGTGACAATTATCTTCCCTTTCCCGTGTAGTATGATCATTTGTTATTCTCCATACTTCATTCATCTTCTCCATTTCTTCTTTCTTTTTACTTATTCTCCCTTTTTTTTCTTTCCTCTTCCTTATTGTTTTTTTTTGTTTTTTCGTTTTTTCTTCTTCTTTTTTGACAGTGCAATATATATTGTAGTGCCGGGTCACCAGAAACTCTAATTCTTCAAATTGGGTTAATGTAAGCAGTGGCGTTCCTCAATGTTCAATCTTAGGGCAGATCCTCTTCATAATATATATGAATGACATAGACGAAGGAATCAGAAGTAAACTGTCAAAATTCACAGATACTAAAATTGCTAACAAGACTGACACCAAACCAGCGTCAAATTTTGCAAAATGATGCATACACTCTCATTGAATGGTGTGAAACGTGGCTTATAACTTTAATTTTGATATATGCCACGCATCAAATACTGGAAATGGCAATCCGCAGGAAAATTATAAAAAAGTAATCCCCCATCAAAAGTTTGGATCCTGAGAAAGATCTGGGAGCTTTAGTGACAACAGATCTTAAACCAAGCAAACAATGCAACGAAGTCATTGAAATTGCCAATAAATTAATAGTTTTCACCTTCCAATCTGAAAAAAAAAAAATCTCACCTTGTACAACTCACTTGTACGTCCTCATCTTGAATACAATGTACAGTTTTTGTCATCCTGTTATAAAAGGAATATTGAGAGATTAGGAAAACAAAAACAATACGAAGTAAAGTAACGAAAATTACTCGAAGGCTTCGCAATAAACCCTACAAGGAACGCCTTAAAGAACGAGATCTATTCTCCCTCTCCAAACGCAGGCTAAGAGGGGATCTGATATTGCTTTACTAAACTTTTAAGGCTTTCACAAATATCAGACCGGAATTCTTCCTAAGATTCAACATGTCTAATATTACAAGAAACAATAGCAAATAATAGATAAGCGATTTCAAACAAATGAAGCCAAACATTTTATTTCAATCGTGTCATAAATATGTTGAATTGTGTTCCATCAAGCGTCGTTAACTCAGGTACTGTTCACTCATTGAAAACCTGTCTTGACAAGTATGTAGACACTAATTCCCGGTTGTCATTGTTCATGTCTGAATAACGAACACGTTCACTCCGTACTGTCCGTGCTGGCATGTAGATTGTATGTGGTCGAAGTAGTCCTCCTGTCTTTCTTAGTTTCCTCTCACACTCCATGTTGTTTTTTTCTGTACAACATGGTACCATTTTCCTTTTTCAGGTGAGCCTTGCCTGGAGGGATAGGGGATGGGGGATGGAAGGACCCTTCTTCTGTGCTATCCTTTCTCTACCACTAATAGAGTAGAATAGTTACCCAAACAGACTTACAAGAACCTCTTGGTCCGTTACTGATTGGACTTCTTTTGTATTCGTTAGGTTTCTCTTTCTGTGCTATCCTGTTTGTCTCTTCCACTAGTTAGCGTAGAGTAGTTACCCAAACAGCCCAGTACAGACCTCAGGAACTTTTACTGTTTGGAGTTTGTTTTTATTCTCCTCCTCCTCCTCCTCCTCCTCCTCCTCCTCCTCCTCCTCCTCCTCCTCCTCCTCCTCCTCCTTTTCTCATCACATGATGAACAATTAGCTGTGAGGGGCATTGAAAACTCAAGGACCCAATCAGTGACTTTAATCGTATAGGGATTTGAGGTACCAGGGGTCACTGCTGCAGGAGTGGTGGCGCTCCTTTACGAGAAGTACACTCTTATAGGAGTCGCATGGTAGCCGGAGCCTGATTGACTGATGCCTCTCTTGAAAGCGCCAGGCACAGTATAGAGAACCCAGCAAGCCCACTTTTGTTACAATTTTTTTCAATTTTCCGCGCATGACGTCACGTTGTCGGAGATCAGGACTGCCAGACTCGCCTTTTTTAGTCCAAAACATAATTTTTGGCTTTTTTCATGCATTTGGTCTAAGGATATCTAGTTTGCCATGAATTACATTATTATTATTATTATTTATTTATTTTTTTAAATATGTTGCTCAAATATGCTCCATTTGGCCATAACAAGTTTATTTAATATGGTAAGTTTGTTCACCGCCACCTAAGACAAAACTTTTTTTTTCAAGTTGTCGAGTGCGCGTATGTTTTCCTTTATTTTCCTTCTGTTACCATGGTTATCCTTGCAGTTTTTCCCATTTTCTCTTATTGCTATTGAATAACAATAAGGGAAAATTGGACAAATCAACTGGGTGATGATGCTGATGACGCGCGAGTCCACGGCTGAACTCTGGCGTGTTTTTTTTTTTTTTTTTTTTTCAAGCGGCTGATGTAATTTAAGTCTTCCTATCAACAGCTACCTGTGTTCATGAACAAGCCAGGAGTACGTTGATAGGGTGCTGTCTATGGTAGTACCGTATATTTGGTATGATGAGTCATTGGTAAACTCGTTTTCCATCCCCCAAAAGCGATCGTTCTGGTTGTTTATATTTATGTCGAGTGGGAGAGAAAAATGTCTAGAGCAGTGTGATTGAACTGTAGGCCCGCGCGCCAGTTGATTTAGTGTGGCCCGCGTGCACTCATTGATTAATTTTATATGAGGAAAAAAATACTTAAATGATATTCAGCAAAGGTCAAGTGTGTGGAATAATAACGATTAGCTTGTTATGACATTGCTGCTACAATAACATAATGCCTGCAGAGCGAAAGTCCTTCCCCATGGTTATGAAGTAGGGACGTAGGTATATGGTACACGTCATGAACACGGCCACTTCTTTGTGCCAAGAACGTTTTCATAATGTGTTGTTAGTATTTTTGCATTCACTCCTGAACCCACCAATCTCAGTTAGTGTACATTGGATTGGGGTCAGGTTTCAGATGAGGCGTCGGGAGCTGTATGGCCTTAGGCCTAGTTGCCTAGCACATACCGTTACAAGTAACTCTC
The DNA here is from genome assembly GCF_035594125.1 of Scylla paramamosain. NCBI lineage: Eukaryota > Metazoa > Arthropoda > Malacostraca > Decapoda > Portunidae > Scylla > Scylla paramamosain. The sequence goes on from NC_087181.1 coordinate 5,736,864, forward strand.
TTCCACTGTCGGTATTCTCACACTGGAATTGAATTCTCTGAATTCGTTTCCGTTTTTTGGCCCAGGCGAAGGACTGACGAAGTACGTGGCACTTGTATACACAGATCGCCACTCCAGTAGTCCGCTATAGCCCAGTGCTCAGTACACATCGTGTAATATTTGGTAAATTCTGAAGTGGAATAATATAAACTTTGGGTTTTTTTACTGCATGTTTTTGGGTCTTTTTGTAGTGCGTTTGGCCGTTTTGTCTTATTTTTTTTGTTGACTTTGGCCTTTTTCTGCTTCAGTAATCTGGGAACCCTGAGTGTACTGCCTTCAGTTCCACCCACCACTCACTCTGCCTTAGGGCTTCATTTTAAGTTTAAGGTACATCGCATCTCTAAAGTCCATGTGCGCAGCACTTCTTATAAAGCACTATGGAAAATGTGCTTTATTAAAATGAATTTTTCGATGTTTATTCATCAGTTTAGTTTGTCATCCATAATCAGTATTATCATTATTAGTAACATTTATAATTCCTGTGTGCACCGTTACCTAGTGAACATAAAAGAAGAAAAACACAAACCTCAACACACTTAAGAAGAAAGTATCCTACACAACACAAATAAGTAAATCTACATAAATGTTAACTTGAGCGAAAATAAAGTTGTATGGTAATAAATAAATTCTGCAAAACAAATAGATTCAGTACTTAAGTAACATAAAAAAAACACTAGAAAATATAGATGTAAATGCCAATGACACCGTGCAGAGCATAAAGAATAAAAAACAAGGTCTCCATCGTTACAAATACTGAACTATTAAAACTTACAGCTTACAAGATACGACGTGGAAATAAAAGGACACAAACCAGCTACACTACAGTGATGGTGCTGATGACGATGATGACGGTAATAATAATAATTTTAATGATAATAATAATAGTAACAATAATAATTAATAATATATAATAATAATAGTAATAATAATAATTAATAATATATAATAATAATAATAATAATAATAACAACAATAACAACAACAACAACAACAACAGTACCACTTCACTACGTTTCGCCTCACGCGGGGAGCAGGGGTGGGAGGGGCACAGGTCTTTCTTCTTTTTCATGCAGTATTCTTTTTTATACCTATGAAGCATAAACACACTTCCAGCCTCCGCTGGTCCCCCCTACCCTCTCTCTCTTAATCCTTCCCGACGCCGCTCTTCCTCCCAGTCGGAAGCTTTCATCCTGCTGATAGGTAGTAAAGCCTGTGTGAAGAAGTGAGTGCTTCACCAACTTTTTTCAGTGACATAATTTGATTGATGTCTATGTTGAGAGTGGACGTGAATTACGAATAAAGCAATCCGTGGTTCTCTGGGCTGAGTCATTCTCGTGCTGCAGGATGGACAGGTGTAATGGTGTGTTGTTGTTATTGTTGTTGTTGTCGGTGGTGGTGGTGGCAGCACAGGGGAGGGTTCCAGAAGGCTGCTCCATAACCAAGGAATTCCTGCCTCTGTAAAGTTCTCTGATCTTACCTACTGCTATTTGTACTCCACGACATACTCCCACAAGTCAACAGTTATCTAATTATCACTGTGGGATGAACGTCCACATTAGAATGAGCAGCAGTTTTTCTTATTGAACTTTTGGTGCTGCATGAACACAGGAAGGGAAATGATGTGTTCAAATATATCTTGTTTACCGTTGGGGTTTCATGGCGTAGTGACAGTCTTGGGAACCCAGTGTGTGTGGGATGCCAGCGGTCATATCCCATACAAAATACAATAAATAAATAACGTCATGAAAATAATTGACATCATAATTCTTTAATACATACTGGCGTGAACATAAGGTGGTTAAATAGAGCAAGTTTACAAAAAAGATGGGGAAGATGGGGAAATAGACCAACTTTAAAAAAAAGAAAAAGGGCCCTCGTGGCCCAGTGGGTAGAGTGATGCACTTGGAGTTTGGCGTGAGGGAAGTGAGGGGCGCGTAGGTTCGAACCCCCCTCTCGGAACTCACAAAAACCTTGAAAGAGCATCCCTCCATCACCATGTGTGATGGAACTGCCCACGGGGAGGAGGGGAGGTGAGTGCGCAGCACCTCCCTACCCCTCCCCAGGGGAGGAAGGCACCGCCTTACCGGCCCCCGGGAGAGCAAGGGAGGTGAGTGCACAGCGCTTCCCTTCTCTCCCCTACCTAACCCTGGCAAGTCTACGGACTACCAGGGAAAAAAAAAAAAAGATAAAAAAGATAAAAAAAACAAAAAAGAAAAAAATAAATAAAGGTGAGTGCATAGCACTTCCCTTGTCTCCGGCAAAAGATAGAAAAAAAATAATAAATAAAGAATCAAGGTGAGTGCATAGCACTTCCCTTGTCTCCTAACCTACCACGCAAAAAAAAGAGTAAATAAATAAAAATAAATAAATAAATAAAAATAAATAAAAACTTCCTTACCACCTCGGACCTTGGGAGAGCAAGGGAGGTGAGTGCACAGCACTTCCCTTCTCTCCCCAAGTCTACGGACTGTCAGACTAAAAAAAATAAAATATATATAGGTATAAAAAAATAATAAAAAATAAGTAAAAAAAAAAAAAGTAAATAAAACAAAAACAATAAAACTCCTAGTCGCACTTCAATAAAACTGACTGAGTCTGGCAATCAACAATAAATAATAAAAATAAAACAATACCAACTGACTGACCCTGACAACCCCAAAGACCACCACCCCACCTGGGAAGCACGGGAGGTGAGAGTGTGCAGCACCTCCCTACCCTTCCCAGTCTCCCAGTTTGACTTTGACCACCAATCTGACTCATCCTACCAACTCCAAAGAGCAACTCCAACTGTACAGACCACCACCACCACCACCCTTCTGATCTCGGCAAGGTGAGTGCGTAGCACTTCCCTGGACTGACCCTGACTGACTGACCCTGGCAACTCCAAAAACAACCAACCTGACTGACTTACAGATATGTAATCACATAACTGACTGGCCCTGGGGAGCATGGGAGGTGAGTGTGCAGCACCTCCCCTACACTTCCCAGTCTCCCAGTTTGACCTGACTCATCCTGGCAACTTCA
>NC_087181.1:5747426-5757426 GCF_035594125.1 Scylla paramamosain
TATATATGTAATGGTGTTTGTTCGTTTTATTTTGTTGCAGCTGTTGTGCATATTTAACATTCTCAGCGTTTGAAGTGTGTTCTGTTTTCAGTGTTGTTTTCCATGTATCCATGTGTTCTTGCTTGGAGGAATTTGACACGTTTTATTTATGACATTTCGTGTTTTTGTTCAGTATTTATTCTTTCCTCTTTTGTTCATGTGTATGTTGTTAACTCATGCAGTAAAGGATTTCTGGTGGTTCTGTTTATGATGCTTCATTTTTAGCTCTTTTTAGAATAGTGAAGCTGCATCACTTTTTTATGTGGATGTTTTGATATTTTCAGGAAAGGATGGCAGGTGGTGCCGCGGTGAACACTCCCAACACATGCAGGAGGAAAGTGAGTACCTGCTTCATTACATCATGTGCCCTCTATTTTGATCTCGCTGTTAAACTTTTTTTTTTTTATTCATGTCAACGGAAACCTGTCACTGTTGCCTGCCTTTCTCCTGTCAGCTTCCCACGAATCTGTGAAGGAAAGAAAGGATGTGCTTCCATGGTATCGTGTCAGTAGTGTTATTCATTGAAGGATTAGTTTAAACATTTTTCCAATGCGTTCTTTTTGTTTCCCATTTTTTCTGCCTTCCTAGGGTATATATATGAAAGAAGACAGAATGTAAATTTAGTCTATAATGTTCATTGCAACATCTTACAGGGAAAAAAGTCCTTTGAGGATTAACCGAGAATCTTTTTCAAAACTATAATTTTTTGTATTCCAGTCTTCGTGTGCTTATTTTAATGTATGCATAGAGAAAAGAAGGATACGAAATCATATGTTTTCTATAATGGTGTCATCTTTTTGGTATAAATATTTACTTAGAGATTCAATTGAAACCTAACAATTAGCTGTCATTTTTGCGTTCGTTTTATATATATATATATATATATATATATATATATATATATATATATATATATATATATATATATATATATATATATATATATATATATATATATATATATATATATATATTTTTTTTTTTTTTTTTTTTATGTTACGTATATATGAGTGAAGAAAGGAAAGATGCAATTACAAAAAACTTTCCACAATAATGGGAATATTCACTTGAGGTCTTTTTTAGGTAACAAATATCAGATCTTCTAGTTTATATGTCTATTTATCCTTTAGTGTGTTTTACCGTTATGTAGATTAATACTATTTTGCCCGTTATGATAAAGTGTCCTTGGAAACTATTACTGTAACACATTTCATTTAGTGTGAATTTGGTTTCCACGTAAAAAAAAAAAAAAAAAAAAAAAACTCTCCTTGTATGGAGAAAAGATATTTATATTTTCTTTGTTCAATTGGTTTTGATATTATTTTTAACTCTGATTTCCCGGGAAGCGCCACCACCATGATATTTGTGACCTAACCTAAGGTAACTTTTTAGCGTCATAACCTTTGTTGCAGCTTTATTCAAGTAAAATCAAAGAGAGGAAAGCTTGTATAGTTCTGTGAAGTGTTCTTATTTGTCTCTGTGTGTGTTGATTGTCGCCTTGAAAAGTCAAGGTGACGTGGGCCTTGATGACTAGAGCCGGCCCACACTATTTGTCTCCCTTTTTTTAGAGGCTCGTCGTTGTAGATTTCTGAAAATATTAGTTTTCCTCACGTTTTTATTTTCCTTGTCAGCGAATGAAAGATAATTCATGATTTTCTTAATCATTTAGTAACGTATTTAATATCTTTGGAGGGATCATTCCCGTAGCGGAGCGAGGGGGCTCTATTTTTGTTACCGCACATCTGTACACCCCACCGCTCCCGCCTGGCCCTGGAGGGCACAACGATGATTTGGCCAGGAGCACCTTTTGATGTGCATCGTATATAAAAGTTTCGATTTCATTTTCGGAAATACTTCTTGGTAACTTTTGAAGGCGTATCTTTGTTATTTTATTTAATTTCTTCGTCAGACTCACCTTTTTTTGCTGTATTTTGCATATTTCGATTTATCGGCATGTGGGCGAAGGTTTCTGCCTCGCAACTCGCACAACTATCGCCTCATCACTACAGATGGAGCTCGAGCGCACAAAATGCGCCAATTATTTGCCATAACTCACTTCATATACGGGAAAGGGTTGTGGGAAGAAGGTGTTGTGAGGAGTAAACATAGGATAAATTAGTTAAATCTAGAAAGGTAGCTAGCTCAGGGAAGGTGAGAAATAGCTTAAGTATTTACCACACAAAATGTAGCAGTAATTTTGAATAAAATAGACTTGCTTAGAAGAATAGTGTGTGTAGAGATAATTTGATATCATTGCTTTAACAAGAAACTTGGTTAGATATGTGAGGAAAAGTATTTAATCCAGAGGTCAAGATAGATGGTTATACATTGTTCTATAAAGATAGGGAAAACAGGAGAGGAGGAGGCGTCGCGTTATACGTTAGGGACACATTACAGTGTTGTATTAACAGTAGATTTAAAACAGATAGGAAAGCAGTAGTAGTACAGCAATGTACAGTAGTGGGAGTAGTGTACAAATCACCGACCAGTACAAAGGAAATTAACACCTCACTGTGGCAGGAAATAAATAGAGCAGGCAGGTACAGTCAGGTATGTGTGGTAGGAGATTTTAATTTTAGGAATATCGACTGGAGTCTGATGGTGGGTAACAAGGAAGCAGAATTTTTTAAGGTAATTAAGGATATTTTTTTTAAAACAGGTAGTCGTAGAACCCACAAGGGGGAATAATATTCTAAATTTAATTCTTACTAACACGGAGGAAGCAGTCACGTAGGTAGAGGTTGGAGGACAGCTAGGTAACATTGACCATAGGGAAATTAGGTACAATTTAAAATGGGAAGAAACTTTTAGAAGCAGTAACACTAGTAAAATACTTGACTTTAGGAGAGCAGAATTTGAGGAATTAAAAAGGTACCTCCAAGGAGTTGACTGGCAACGGATGCAGGGTGAGGTCAGGTCCGGGACGGAGTTGAGAGAGATAAGGCAAGATGTGAGAGGTGAGGTGAGGTGTGAGGGTGTAGGACAAGAGGAGGTAAGATGTGTTCGGAAGGGGCGGAGGAGAGAGGGAGGGGTATATGGGTGTGAGTATGGTGGAATGTCAGGTCATGCTGAAATGAGAGAGGTGAGGTCGAGGCGAGTAGATGAGCGAGTAGAGAGGATGGTAGGGGCCGAGATGAGGGAATTAGGTGAAGTAAATGTAGGTGAATTGTATAAATATTTCGTAGATAAAGTTCATACAGGTCAGTTAGCATATATCCCGTATAGGGCAATAAGATCACAGAAAAATTATCCTAAATGGATGACTGCTAGGTTAAAACATTATATAGGGTGGAAGAGAAGTATATATAAGACAATAAGGGCAGGTGAAAAAGTTTTAAGGTCACAATATAATGAATTAGTTAGAACAGTCAGGAAGTTAACGAGGAAAGCTAAGGGCAATTATGAATTAAGTGTAGCCAGCCATGTGAAGACGGACCCCCAAGGGATTTTATCAGGAATAGAGGACGAAGAATAAGGATACTATAGGTCCATTAAAGGCAGCAGATGGGGAGCTGGTTAGTTCTGGGGAGGAGATTAGTAAAATTCTGAATGAGTATTTTTCATCTGTCTTCACCCAGGAAAACATTCAGGATATGCCAGATAGTGAACATATGTTTAGAGCAGATGAGAATGAGAAGCTGACAGATATTTCCATAAGTAGAGAGATAGTGGAACAGGAGATAGATAGGCTAAAAAAAGTTCAAGACACCAGGACCAGATGAAATATATCCCAGAGTACTTAAGGAATGCAAAATAGGTTATTAGTGAGCTGTTAGTCTCTGTCTTTAGGAAATCACTTGAGTCAGGTGAGGTACCAGTAGTGTGGAAGCAGGCTAATGTAGTACCCATCTTTAAGAAAGGAGATAAAACTTTAGCGTCTAGCTATAGATCTGTCAGCTTAAATTCAGTTATAGGTAAAATATTAGAGTTAATAAGAGCGAGGAACATTAGGGAACATTTAGACAAACATAACTTGATAAATTAATCACAGCATGGCTTCACGAAGGGGAAGTCTATGCATGACAAACTTGTTAAGTTTTTACAGTAAAGAGTACGAGGCAGTAGATAATGGTGATAGTTATGATATCTTGTATCTGGACTTTAGTAAAGCATTTGACAAGGTACCCCATGAAAGGCTCCTGAGAAAGGTTAGGGCACACGGGATAGATGGGAAGGTGTTAGGCTGGATAGGGTCATGGGTTAGCGACAGGCGAGAAAGAGTTGTAATAAACGGCTCGAAATCCGAGTGATGTCATGTAATCAGTGGGGTGCCATAGGGATCAGTATTAGGGACATTGTTATTTCTAATATATATCAATGCCTTGGTTAGTGGAATTAGTAGTGATGTTAGTAAATTTGCGGATGACACAAAGATAGATTAATTAGATCAGAAACGGGTGCCTTCGCCTTGCAGGCAGATTTAGGATGAATGAATGGACGGACATATGGCAAATGCAATTTAGTATCAATAAATGTAAAGTACTTAGCGTAGGTAGAGGAAACCCACACAGTAGGTACACATTAAACGAACAATCTCTGGTAGTTACAGGGTACGAGAAAGATTTAGGAGTTATAGTTAGCTGTGAACTCCGTCTAGGAAAACAATGCATAGAGGCTAGAAACAGGATAAATAGGGTACTAGGATTAATTTTTAGGAGTGTTAAAAGTAGAAGGCCGGAAGTAATATTAATGATATTCTTGGCGCTGGTCAGACCTCATCTAGACTATGTTGTGCAATTCTGGTCTCCACATTACAGGAAAGATATAGGTGTATTGGAATCAGTACAGAGGAGAATGACAGAAAGGATACAGGGGATGAGGAGTATTCCTTACGAGGCGAGATTGAAGTCATTAAATTTACATTCTTTAGAGAGACGTAGGTTAAGAGGGGACGTGATAGAAGTCTTTAAGTTCCCTTTCAATAGTCCAGGAGTCAAGCAATATCTTCATTCTTTCATCCCTTTCATTGGTAAACTCTGGAATTCTCTGCCTGTTTCTGTTTTTTCCCCTTCCTGTGACTAGTTGTTTTAAGAGTATTGAGGCACTTCCAGAAACATATTTAGTTTTTATATTGACTTTTAATTTTTTATCTTTTTTTTTTTTGTCTGTATGTATGGAAGCGGCAACTGAAAAGATTTTTTTTGTTCCTCTGTTTGCCATTCGCCAAGAAGATATGAGAGCGTGAGTATAAATAATGGCTATATGCAAATGTAAGAATACCATTTTATACTGACTCTAAATTAAACATGTATTGCATTGTTTACTCCAGTTTACTCAAGTTGAACCGTCCGATATCTTTTGCATCTAAATGATTTTTGTGTTCAGCTATTTGAATTTTTATTTCCAAATGCAGCTCCATGTTTTGAGAAGCACAAAGGGTTGGAGAAAGACAAATCTTTCCTGAGTCTTAATAGGTGAATGTTAATAACAGTAGTAGTAGCAATAGTAGTAGTAGTAGTAGTAGTAGTAGTAGTAGTAGTAGTAGTAGTAGTAGTAGTAGTAGTACTACTACTACTACTACTACTACTACTACTACTACTACTACTACTACTACTACTTGTAGTAGTACTACTACTACTACTACTTCTACTACTACTACTACTACTACTACTACTACTACTACTACTACTACTACTACTAGTAGTAGTAGTAGTAGTAGTAGTAGTAGTAGTAGTTGTTGTTGTTGTTGTTGTTTTTGTTGTTGTTGTCGTTGTTGTTGTAGTAAAGAGCAGGATTATTATCTGGAGTGACACCAATTCAGTTTTTGTATAATTTGTATTTTCTTACTATTATTCCACACCTTGTCAATCCATGCAAGGAAAAAAAAAGAAAAGCAAAAAAAGAAAACGTGTATTAAAAAAGTGAGAGGCAAGACCAGCAAGTGAAACACGCCCTGCCTTCTCCATAGACTTGACGTGTTTACTGCCGCGCTTCCTGCCTGATAATTATACAGTCTTACGCTGGAGGCGCTTAATGTGGTGCATTTATATGAAAGAATTTACTTTTTGCCATGAATCTCTCTCTCTCTCTCTCTCTCTCTCTCTCTCTCTCTCTCTCTCTCTCTCTCTCTCTCTCTCTCTCTCTCTCTCTCTCTCTCTCTCTCTCTCTCTCTCTCTCTCTCTCTCTCTCTCTCTCTCTCAGCTCGAATTATGATTTCACTGAGTTGTTTAAGAACATATTTACATGTTATTCATGAGCCATCACATCCAGCAGCAGGCAGGAGGAGGAGGAGGAGGAGGAGGAGAAGGAGGAGGAGGAGGAGGAAAGAACACAAAGGAATACAAAGGAATGCAACGGAAGACCAAACCTTGAGTTACTGACGAGGCTGTTTGGATAATTATTCTACATTAACTATTATTGGGAGATACAGGATAGTACAGAAGGTTCCTCCCCACCAATCTCTCCAGCAGAAGCTGACAAGATACAGGAATTGATACCACGTGGTATAGAAAAACCACAGAGAACTTGAGAGAATAGTGAGGGAAAGAGTTGTGGTCTGTCTACTTTTGTTTGTGAGGGAGAGTGTAACTGCATGATAGTTGTGTGATGTGGTGTGTGCGTAGCGCAGGTGAAGGCACAGTTTGGTTGTTGAGGGGTGGTGCAGAATCCTTGCGTTGCGCTTTCCAGGGAGGCCGCAGTCAATCAGGCACAGCTTCGGTCACTGTGTTTGTGTACCTTTCCCTTTAGGGCTGGATATACAGGTTATCGCCTGCAACTTTGACCTCTAGTACTTAAAATCACAAAGTTGATCAATAACAGGAGAATGCGGACGAAGAAAATGAGGATTACAACATGTGATTACATAGGATAACCAAAACAAACACTCATACAGGTCTTTACATATCGCTTTGGAATTAATTTATATTAACTACCCTTTAGTAAAGTAAGCTAGAGCAGTGTATGACTGCCAAACCGACACGCCCTCGTGCTTGTGCTGGCGTGGGAAAACCATCGCGCTGTGTGGGAAAAACTGGCTGCGTTTTGATTGGAAAGAATGAAGTGAGATTCTATTATTATTCCTATGCAAAAAAAGGAGGAGGAGGAGGAGGAGGATAATAACAGCATTAGTAAAAACATCCACTTCAAACACCCCTTTGTCTGTGCCTTTGGACGCACAAATTACCTCAGAATGTTACGTCATAATGAATAAGACAAGTGAAGAAGCTTACTTTCTTTTGAATACCGTCTTTTCGGAAATGTTGATTTTTTTTTATTTTGTGCAAAAGACAAAAAAAAAAAAAAATACAATTTTTAGTAGAGTGAAAAAAAAATCTACAATTCACTCTAAGAAGGAGGAACAGAAAAATTACGAACTATACCACCACAACCACCACCACTACTACTACTACTACTACTACTACTACTACTACTACTACTACTACTACTACTACTACTACTACCACCACTACCACCACACTTCACTCTCAACTTCTCCCATTTTCACGAATTCCTCTCTTCTCTTCCCTCGCTCCACCATCCTTCATCCTCTCTCCCTTACGTTCCATCCTTCCTTTCGCCGACATAATACTTGCAACAGACGCCCCTCCTCTTCCTCCCCCTCCTCCTCCAGTCCCGTAGCATTAGCATGGCCTTGTCTCCCCTTATAAGCAGAGATGCTTAGTGGAACATGTCGAAATAGCGTTGCCTAGCCGCCGCCGAGTATAGGAGTGTATTGAGGGTGCATTATCTCGGTACAGTGGCGGTGAGCGGGGAGATGGGTCGGTGAGTATGTTCAGGCGCAGATAGAGAAATGTGTTATTGGTCTGACGAATTGATTAATGAATAGGTATCTGGTTGAACAGGTAGATTTACAGATAGATGGCTGGATGGGTAAATGGTTAATAAATAGATCGACTGACTGATAAATAGATTGATATATAGATGGACAGATGGATGGATAGATAGATTGATAGATACATGAATAAATGAATTGGTATATAAGTAGATATAAATATATATAGATGGGAAGATAGACAGTTCAGTAAGTAGAAAATAGATTAGATAAATAGACAGATAGACAGATAGACAGGGATAATAGTACATAGGTGGGAAAATATGTTGATAAATTCCCGTTGATTGATAAGAAGGTGGAAGTATTAGATAGGGAGAGATATACAGATAAAACATCGACGAATGGGTAGGTAAGTGAAGAAACACAGGATGGTTGAAGAGCAATATACATAAACAAATAAGAAGAAAGTGGAAGTGTAAGCGATGAATCAGATAAAGAGAGAAATTAGCTGTATATTGATGGACAGAACATATAGAAATGCAACTGTAAATCATGGTAAACAAACTAAGATAAATAAAGGTATGTACTATGTTAGAAGGAAATGACATTAGAGAGTCAGCCAGCACATCAGACATTCAGAAAGCAGGACAGACAAAGACACATAGACACACTGACTGATGGGTGCATATGCCAAATGAAATAGTAAACAAACATTCATATATAGAATCATTACAAATAGAAAAATATCAGAAACTTTGAGGCAGACAGACTGAATTTCGCATAACGAAAATATTTGTATGTTCATGTTTGGTAACTTACACACGAGCAATGGATAAAAAAGAGAGATTTTACATATAAACCTAGAGAAACAAAGGAAAGCAAAACATTATAAAACAAAAAAGACACACAAAAAAAATGATTCCTCCTGTGAATCAAGTTGCAGACAGAGGCGCCCACACACACACACACACACACACACACACACACACACACACACACACACACGCACACACACACATACACACGCACACACACACACACACACACACATACAGACATTGAGAGTCATAGCACCACACAAAAAAGACATACAAAAATGAAAAAAAGCCATAAAATAACAGAAAGAAATGAAAAAAAAGAAAACATTGAAAGACATAAGCCGGAGTGAACAAGTGACATCAGGAAGAGAATGTAATGTAATATTAGTAGGTGCCTGAAGTTACTCGGAGAATGACATCATACTTAAAGGAAAGTGATGAAAGAAAATAGCATGCTTTAACTTGGAAAAAAAAAACTGCGATAATGAACAAGGAAAATACGAGTAAATAAAGCACTAAAGTGGGAAAATGTGTAGCAGATTGAAAGAAAAAAAAACATGAAATTAAGTGCTAAAAATGGGTGATGCCTACTTAGAGAGAGAGAGAGAGAGAGAGAGAGAGAGAGAGAGAGAGAGAGAGAGAGAGAGAGAGAGAGAGAGAGAGAGAGAATGTGTCTTTCCTGTCACCTCAGATAAAAATCTATATATTTTTTACATTTCATTGGCACTGAAGAACACAGACAATGAAAAAGTAAATATGACGGTTCCTTCTTTCATATTTATTTGTTATGACATTTTATGAGACAAGACTGTACTTCGGTATTCTTATGTTGCATTGTTATTTTGTCTTTTTATTTATTTATTTATTCTCTGCTTATTACTTATATCTAATACATATACTTTTACAGTCCTTTGTTTTCTAACATTACTTTGTTATTTTATGCTGTTTCTTTATTGTATACATTGTTGCACGTGAGTATAAGAGTTTTTTTTTTTTTTTTGTAAGAGGGAAAAAGTCATTTCGGATTTTATCTGTGGAAAGAAAACGTGTGTGGGATTTTTCTGAGGAACGTTATTCGTGTGTTGAGAGAGGAGAGTTTTTAAAGTTCATTAAATGCTCTCTCTCTCTCTCTCTCTCTCTCTCTCTCTCTCTCTCTCTCTCTCTCTCTCTCTCTCTCTCTCTCTCTCTCTCTCTCTCTCTCTCTCTCTCTCTCTCTCTCTCTCTCTCTCTCTCTCTCTCTCTCTCTCTCGCTTTAGTTAACAGTGGAACCTTGCACAGTTTAAGTGGATGAGGAGAGAAAATAGAGATACAGATGGATGGATGGATAGATAGATAGGTAGATAGATAAAAGTTAGATAGACAGATAAGTAGATAGATAGACAGATAGATAGAAGGTCATATTTGCCTTGAT
>NC_087181.1:5762426-5907426 GCF_035594125.1 Scylla paramamosain
TGATGCATACACTCTCATTGAATGGTGTGAAACGTGGCTTATAACTTTAATTTTGATATATGCCACGTATCAAATATTGGAAATAGCAATCCGCAGGAAAATTATAAAAAAGTAATCTTCCATCAAAAGTTTGGATCCTGAGAAAGATCTGGGAGCGTTAGTGACAACAGATCTTAAACCAATCAAACAATGGAACGAAGTCATTGAAATTGCCAATAAATTAATAGTTTTCACCTTCTAATCTGAAAAAAAAAAATCTTACCTTGTACAACTCACTTGTACGTCCTCATCTTGAATACAATGTACAGTTTTTGTCATCCTGTTATAAAAGGAATATTGAGAGATTACGAAAAAAGACAATACGAAATAGAGTAACGAAAATTACTCGAAGGCTTCGCAATAAACCCTACAAGGAACGCCTTAAAGAACGAGATCTATTCTCCCTCTCCAAACGCAGGCTAAGAGGGGATGTGATATTGCTTTACTAAACTTTTAAGGTTTTCACAAATATCAGACCGGAATTCTTCCTAAGATTCAACATGTCTAATATTACAAGAAACAATAGCAAATAATAGATAAGCGATTTCAAACAAATGAAGCCAAACATTTTATTTCAATCGTGTCATAAATATGTTGAATTGTGTTCCATCAAGCGTCGTTAACTCAGGTACTGTTCACTCATTGAAAACCTGTCTTGACAAGTATGTAGACAGTAATTCCCGGTTGTCATTGTTCATGTCTGAATAACGAACACGTTCACTCCGTACTGTCCGTGCTGGCATGTAGATTGTATGTGGTCGAAGTAGTCCTCCTGTCTTTCTTAGTTTCCTCTCACACTCCATGTTGTTTTTTTCTGTACAACATGGTACCATTTCCTTTTTCAGGTGAGCCTTGCCTGGAGGGATAGGGGGTGGGGGATGGAAGGACCCTTCTTCTGTGCTATCCTTTCTCTACCACTAATAGAGTAGAATAGTTACCCAAACAGACTTACAAGAACCTCTTGGTCCGTTACTGTTTGGACTTCTTTTGTATTCGTTTGGTTCCTCTTTCTGTGCTATCCTGTTTGTCTCTTCCACTAGTTAGCGTAGAGTAGTTACCCAAACAGCCCAGTACAGACCTCAGGAACCTTTGTTGTTTGGACTTTGTTTTTATTCTCCTCTCCTCCTCCTCCTCCTCCTCCTCTCACCACATGATGAACCTGTGAGGGGCATTGAAAACTGAACAACCCAATCAGTTAGTGACTATCATAGGGATTTGAGGTACCAGGGGTCACTGCTGCAGGAGTGCGGCGCTCCTTTACCAGAAGTGCACTCTTATAGGAGTCGCATGGTAGCCGGAGCCTGATTGACTGATGCCTCTCTTGAAAGCGCCAGGCACAGTATAGAGAACCCAGCAAGCCCTCATTTGTTACAATTTTTTTTTTTTTTTTTTCAATTTTCCGCGCATGACGTCACGTTGTCGGAGATCAGGACTGGCAGATTCGCCTTTTTTAGGCCAAAACATAATTTTTGGCTTTTTCCATGCATTTGGTCTAAGGATATCTAGTTTGCCATGAATTACATTATTATTATTATTATTATTATTATTATTATTTTTTATTTTTTTTTTTTTAATATGTTGCTTAAATATGCTCCATTTCGCCATAACAAGTTTATTTAATATGGTAAGTTTGTTCACCGCCACCTAAGACAAAACTTTTTTTTCAAGTTGTCGAGTGCGCGTATGTTTTCCTTTATTTTCCTTCTGTTACCATGGTTATCTTTGCAGTTTTTCCCATTTTCTCTTATTGCTATTGAATAACAATAAGGGAAAATTGGACAAATCAACTGGGTGATGATGCTGATGACGCGCGAGTCCACGGCTGAACTCTGGCGTGTTTTTTTTTTTTTTTTTTTTTTTTTTTTTTTTTTTTTTTTTTAGCGGCTGATGTAATTTAAGTCTTCCTATCAACAGCTACCTGTGTTCATGAACAAGCCAGGAGTACGTTGATAGGATGCTGTCTATGGTAGTACCGTATATTTTGTTATGATGAGTCATTGGTAAACTCGTTTTCCATCTCCCAAAAGCGATCGTTCTGGTTGTTTATATTTATGTCGAGTGGGAAAGAAAAATGTCTAGAGCAGTGTGATTGAACTGTAGGCCCGCGCGCCAGTTGATTTAGTGTGGCCCGCGTGCACTCATTGATTAATTTTATATGAGGAAAAATATACTGAAATGATATTCAGCAAAGGTCAAGTGTGTGGAATAATAACGATTAGCTTGTTATGACATTGCTGCTACAATAACATAATGCCTGCAGAGCGAAAGTCCTTCCCCATGGTTATGAAGTAGGGACGTAGATATATGGTACACGTCATGAACACGGCCACTTCTTTGTGCCAAGAACGTTTTCATAATGTGTTGTTAGTATTTTTGCATTCACTCCTAAACCCACCAATCTCAGTTAGTGTACATTGGATTGGGGTCAGGTTTCAGATGAGGCGTCGGGAGCTGTATGGCCTTAGGCCTAGTTGCCTAGCAATTACCGTTACAAGTAACTCTCTTCCACTGTCGGTATTCTCACACTGGAATTGAATTCTCTGAATTGGTTTCCGATTTTTGGCCGAGGCGAAGGACTGACGAAGTACGTGGCACTTGTATACACAGATCGCCACTCCAGTAGTCCGCTATAGCCCAGTGCTCAGTACACATCGTATAATATTATTAATATTATAATATTATAATAATAATACACATCGTGTAATATTATTAAAATTAATTTTTCGATGTTTATTCATCAGTTTAGTTTTTCATCCATTATCAGTATTATCATTATTAGTAACATTTATAATTCCTGTGTGCACCGTTACCTAGTGAACATAAAAGAAGAAAAACACAAACCTCAACACACTTAAGAAGAAAGTATCCTACACAACACAAATAAGTAAATCTACATAAATGTTAACTTGAGCGAAAATCAAGTTGTATGGTAATAAATAAATTCTGCAAAGCAAATAGATTCAGTACATAAGTAACAGAGAAAAAACAGTAGGAAATATAGATGTAAATGCCAATGACACCGTGCAGAGCATAAAGTATAAAAAACAAGGTCTCCATCGTTACAAATACTGAACTATTAAAACTTACAGCTTACAAGATACGACGCGGAAATAAAAGGACACAAACAAGCTACACTACAGTGATGGTGCTGATGACGATGATGACGGTAATAATAATAATTTTAATGATAATAATAATAGTAATAATATTAATTAATAATATATAATAATAATAATAATAATGATAACAACAACAACAACAACAACAACAACAGTACCACTTCACTACGTTTCGCCTCACGCGGGGAGCAGGGGTGGGAGGGGCACAGGTCTTTCTTCTTTTTCATGCAGTATTCTTTTTTATACCTATGAAGCATAAACACACTTCCAGCCTCCGCTGGTCCCCCCTACCCTCTCTCTCTTAATCCTTCCCGACGCCGCCCTTCCTCCCAGTCGGAAGCTTTCATCCTGCTGATAGGTAGTAAAGCCTGTGTGAAGAAGTGAGTGCTTCACCAACTTTTTTCAGTGACATAATTTGATTGATGTCTATGTTGAGAGTGGACGTGAATTACGAATAAAGCAATCCGTGGTTCTCTGGGCTGAGTCATTCTCGTGCTGCAGGATGGACAGGTGTAATGGTGTGTTGTTGTTATTGTTGTTGTTGTCGGTGGTGGTGGTGCAGCACAGGG
Organism: Scylla paramamosain; assembly: GCF_035594125.1. NCBI lineage: Eukaryota > Metazoa > Arthropoda > Malacostraca > Decapoda > Portunidae > Scylla > Scylla paramamosain. The sequence continues at coordinate 5,766,154 of NC_087181.1, forward strand.
GAGGGTTCCAGAAGGCTGCTCCATAACCAAGGAATTCCTGCCTCTGTAAAGTTCTCTGATCTTACCTACTGCTATTTGTACTCCACGACATACTCCCATAAGTCAACAGTTATCTAATTATCACTGTGGGATGAACGTTCACATTAGAATGAGCAGCAGTTTTTCTTATTGAACTTTTGGTGCTGCATGAACACAGGAAGGGAAATGATGTGTTCAAATATATCTTGTTTACCGTTGGGGTTTCATGGCGTAGTGACAGTCTTGGGAACCCAGTGTGTGTGGGATGCCAGCGGTCATATCCCATACAAAATACAATAAATAAATAACGTCATGAAAATAATTGACATCGTAATTCTTTAATACATACTGGTTTGAACATAAAGTGGTTAAATAGAGCAACTTTACAAAAAAGATGGGGAAGATGGGGAAATAGACCAACTTTAAAAAAAAGAAAAAGGGCCCTCGTGGCCCAGTGGCCATCACCATGTGTGATGGAACTGCCCACGGGGAGGAGGGGAGGTGAGTGCGCAGCACCTCCCTACCCCTCCCCAGGGGAGGAAGGCACCGCCTTACCGGCCCCCGGGAGAGCAAGGGAGGTGAGTGCACAGCGCTTCCCTTCTCTCCCCTACCTAACCCTGGCAAGTCTACGGACTACCAGGCAAAAAAAAAAAAAGATAAAAAAAAGATAAAAAAACAAAAGAAAAAAATAAATAAAGGTAAGTGCATAGCGCTTCTCTTCTCTTCACCTAACAGGAAAAAAATATAAAAAATATAAAGGTGAGTGCATAGCACTTCCCTTGTCTCCGGCAAAAGATAGAAAAAAATAAAATAAATAAAGAATCAAGGTGAGTGCATAGCACTTCCCTTGTCTCCTAACCAACCACGCAAAAAAAAAGTAAATAAATAAAAATAAATAAATAAATAAAAATAAATAAAAACCTCCTTACCACCTCGGACCTCGGGAGAGCAAGGGAGGTGAGTGCACAGCACTTCCCTTCTCTCCCCAAGTCTACGGACTGTCAGACTAAAAAAAATAAAATATATATAGGTATAAAAAAAATAATAATAATAAAATAAGTAAAAATAATAAAAAGATAAATGAAAAAATAAGTAAATAAAACAAAAACAATAAAACTCCTACTCCCCCCTCAATAAAACTGACTGAGTCTGGCAATCAACAATAAATAATAAAAATAAAACAATACCAACTGACTGACCCTGACAACTCCAAAGACCACCACCCCACCTGGGAAGCACGGGAGGTGAGTGTGCAGCACCTCCCTACCCTTCCCAGTCTCCCAGTTTGACTTTGACCACCAATCTGACTCATCCTACCAACTCCAACTGTACAGACCACCACCACCACCACCCTTCTGATCTCGGCAAGGTGAGTGCGTAGCACTTCCCTGGACTGACCCTGACTGACTGACCCTGGCAACTCCAAAAACAACCAACCTGACTGACTTACAGATATGTAATCACCTAACTGACTGGCCCTGGGGAGCATGGGAGGTGAGTGTGCAGCACCTCCCTACACTTCCCAGTCTCCCAGTTTGACCTGACTCATCCTGGCAACTTCAAAGAACAACTCCAAATGTACAGACCAACAGTACCTCCTACTCTGTGTCCCACTCTGACCCTGATCCATACATCCCTACATCCTACCCTGTCCTGGCTAGGTGAGTGCGTAGCACTTCCCTACCACCTGCCTTACTGACCCTGGTAACCATAAAAACAACCTACCTGACTGACCTACAAATCTTACTGTAATCTGGCAACAGACCACCAAACTGACGGACTGTGGGGAGCATGGGAGGTGAGTGTGCAGCACCTCCCTACCCTTCCCAGTCTCCCAGTTTGGCTTTGACCACCAATGTGACTCATCCTACCAACTCCAAATGTACAGACCACCACCACCACCCCTCTGATCTTGGCAAGGTGAGTGTGTAGCACTTCCTTGACTGAGTGGGCCTGACTTACTGACCCCCGTAACTCCAAAAACAACCAATCTGACAAATGTTACAAATGTAACCTGGGGAGCATGGGAGGTGAGTGTGCAGCACCTCCCTACCCTTCCCTACCCTTCCCAGAATAAATGAAAAATAAAAAATAAATAAAACAAAAATAAATAAAGTAAAAACAATAAAGCTCCTACTCCCCCCTCAATAAAACTGACTGAGTCTGGCAATCAACAATAAATAATGAAAATAAAACAATACCAACCTGACTGACCCTGACAACTCCAAAGACCACCACCCCACCTGGGAAGCACGGGAGGGGAGTGTGCAGCTCCTCCCTACCCTCCCCAGCCTCCTAGTTTGACTTTGACCACCAATCTGGCTCATCCTGGCAACTCTAACTGTACCGACCACCACCAGTACTCCCCACCCTGGCAACTGATCCTGGCAAGGTGAGTGCGTAGCACTTCCCGTGACTCCTCCTGGCAGCTCCAAAGACCCACCATCCTGACCGCCCCTGGGAAGCACGGGAGGTGAGTGTGCAGCACCTCCCTACACTTCCCAGTCTCCCAGTTTGACTTTGACCACCAATGTGACTCATCCTACCAACTCCAAATGTACACACCACCACCACCACCCCTCTGATCTTGGCAAGGTGAGTGCGTAGCACTACCCTTGACTGACTGGGCCTGACTGACTGACCCCGGCAACTCCAAAAACAACCAACCTGACTGATGTTACAAATGTAACCTGGGGAGCATGGGAGGTGAGTGTGCTGCACATCCCTACCCTTCCCAGTCTTCCACCAACCTGACTTGAATTATGACTGGGGAGCAAGGGAGGTGAGTGTGCAGTACTCCTACTATCCCCACTCTGAATACCCTATCACCAACCAATTCAGACCACCAAACTGTCTTAGAAGAACAAGAACAGGAAGCAACGCCATCAGAGGAAGAAGAAGCAGCAGCAGCAGCATTACCGCCATCAGAGGAAGAAAACAAGAAAAAGAAGCAAAGAAAAAGAATTACCACCACTGTTATCGGAGGAAGAAACATATATATGTAAACTACGACTGGTCAAACTTTCTGTGGCACCAGGCTAAGTTCGACCTGTAATGGGCTGTGTTTAGAGAGGGAAAAAAAGTTCCAGGGGTTCATGAAAGGAAAGTACGCTAACTCAGTTAGTGTACTGACAGTGAAAGTGCCAGGCAAGGCTGCTGCTTCAGACATCCACACTTCAACTTCAACTATGCATGCGAGAATGTTGCTGTATTCTTCCTCCTATTCCTCCTTCTTTTTCTTCTGCAGAAGACTGTCTTATTACTCCGTCCACAGGCGGCAGTTCTTGTATAAGACTTGCAAACCTGTGTCCACTCATCCCAACTATCGAGAAATATATCTAATCTTCTAAAGGTCTGGCATCACGTGTTCAAGAGATTTGTCTATTTTTTTTTTTTTTTTTATTTATTTATTTATTTTATTTATGGAGGTGGTGGTGGTGGTGAAGCTGTAAATCTAGAATGAGAGTGAGCGTCTTTGTGTTTCCTCCACCGGGACGAAGAAATAGAACAGGGATTCCTAATACTCCAGGATTTGGCTTTCTTTCCAGAAAGCAATAAAAAAAAAAGCAAAGAAAAATTGTTATATGCTAGTTTTATCGCAATTTTTCATACTTGCAAGTATATTTCACTTATAATGAACGTACAAACTACAGTAGGAAACCAAAATAATGCCAAAAATGGAAGCATGGATTAAAGGATGCCAAATGTATAAAGACATTAATAGTTTTAAATACTGAAGGAAAGACGGTAATTGTCTTTCTTGCTACACATTTATATTTAACAAGTGAAGACAGACGTAGGTTGAAAACCAGCCCGGGAAGGAATGTCTGGCGCGTGGCGCTCCTCAAGGCGTCTTGCCTCGCCGGCACAACAATACATAAAGGACTGAGATGTGAATTAACACTGAAAGAACACTGGCTGGTGAGGTGCTCCTGCAGGGCCGAGGTGGACAGGTGTTTGTCCAGGATGCCTCGTGTTACTTCTCACCGCGTGTTTTATCTGTTGGAGATTATTACACTAAATATGCTGCTGCTGGTGCTGCTGCTGCTGGTGCTGCTGCTGCTGGTGTTGGTGCTGCTGTTGCCGTCGCTGATCTTGCTGCTCTTGTTGGTACTGCTGCTTTTACTTCCTTCAACAATAACAACAACAACAGGAGCAACTGCTTCTGCTGCTGCTACTACTACTACTACTACTACTACTACTACTACTACTTTTATTGCTACTATTAATACCTGCTACTACTGCTACTACTATTACTACTACTATTTTTATTGCTACTATTAATACCTACTACTACTGCTACAACTGCTACTACTACTACTACTACTGCTGCTGCTGCTGCTGTTGCTGCTGCTGCCGCTGGCGCTGCTGCTGTTGTTAATGTTGTTGTTGCTGCTGCTACTACTGCTGCTGCTGCTGCTGCTGCTGCTGCTGCTGCTGCTGCTGCTGCTGCTGCCGTTGCTGCTGCTGCTGCTGCTGGTGCTGCTGCTGGTGCTGCTGCTGCTGTTGCTGCTGGTGCTAAACTTTACAAAAGTCACCACTGCTGTTTTTGCCGTGGTGCGTGCTGTGCCTCTAATCGTCGTCGTCCTCGTTCTCTTCGTCGTCGTCGTAACAGTAGCATCGTCTGTCAGAGTAAAAAGACAGGCTAAAAGAATACCAGAGGTCACAGAGAACTGGAAGGGGAAAAGCAGCACATTAATTGTTACCTATGGAGAACAAAACAAAATATTCTGGATACATGACAGAACTTCAGCATTTCTTTAATTAACGTGTGTGTGTGTGTGTGTGTGTGTGTGTGTACAGCGAGAGAGAGTTACATAAAGTTACGTACAAATACAGGCCACAACAAACCTTGCGGTTCTCACTAGATGACCTGTCCTAGGGCTACTAAGGTGATAGTAGACGAAAAGGACAGCAAAGCAGAAGGCTCTCTCCCCACCATCCACTCCCTCCGGCATAAGCCGTACAGGAAACAGATCTGAAGTAAATACCTTGCTGGGTTAGTGAAGGAAAACCAGAAGGAAAATTTACAGGAAATAATGAAAATAGATGAAATGAGGTGTCCCCATTTCCTGAAGGCAAGGAGTTTTAATTTGTAACAAACAAACACTGTTACCCGCGGATTTGAGATAAAATATTTATCAAGACGGCGTTTCAAATTCTCTACGGTATTGCCAAAAAAAAAAGAAAAAAACATTCGCCAGTATTCGCCCTGCCAGAAATTAAAAATATGTATTGCGCTCCCTTTGACTGCAGTTCAAGCTGGTGGCAGCGACGTGCTAGTGGTTGTGGTGGTGGTGGTGGTGGTGGTGGTGATTGTTGTGGCTTGGAAGTTAGCTAATTAAATTTCGTTTTCATTTATATATATTTATATATATATATATATATATATATATATATATATATATATATATATATATATATATATATATATAGTTTTATATATATATAGTAAAACTATATATATATATATATATATATATATATATATATATATATATATATATATATATATATATATATATATATATATATATATATATATATATATATATATATATATACTCGTATATATATAGTTTTTGTTTCCGATCTCTCTCTCTCTCTCTCTCTCTCTCTCTCTCTCTCTCTCTCTCTCTCTCTCTCTCTCTCTCTCTCTCTCTCTCTCTCTCTCTCTCTCTCTCTCTCTCTCTCATATCAAAATGTTCCTTTTGAAAATATTTTAGTATATAGGTACTAGTGGTTGATAACCTTGTGATATATGAATGTTGTATAGAAACGCGTTTCACGAGTTTGCAATTACAATTAGGATCATTTACTTTATTTCAACTTATACGTTTTGGGTCCATTACTTTTTTTGATGTATATAAATGATTTAGACTGCGGCATTGTATCAAGAATATCCAAATTCACCGACGACACTAAACTAGGCGGTAAAGTACTTATAAGAGACGATTGTGATGTCATCTAGCAAGATTTAGACAACCTTAGTAGCTGGAGCGACAAGTGGTTTTTAAATTTTAATGGAGATAAATGCAAAGTAATGCACATCGGTCATAACAATGTGATATATAATTATAAATTACATGAACAAAACTTAATCTAAGTTACTGAAGAGAAGGACCTGGGGGTATTAGTAACAAATGACTTGAAATGTGCAACGCAGTGTTCGGCCGCGAGTCGTAAAGCTTGGGATTTATTGCGCGTAATTTTGATTGTAAAACACCTGAAGTCATAACGCGTCTATATACGTCATTAGTGAGACCGCATTTGGAATATGCGGTTCAGTTCTGGTCTCCATGCTATCAAAAAGAACTTAAGAAATTGGAGAGCGTGCAAAGACGAGCATCCAAACTAATCCCAGGAATACGTGGTCTTTCTTATAGTGAACGTCTAAAAAGATTAGATATGTTTTCCCTTAGAGATCGTCGCATCCAAAGTGACCTCATTGAAACATTCAAAATACTGAAGAATATAGATAAGATAGATTACAAAAATCTCTCAGCTTTCGCAATCAATAACAAGAAATAACGGCTTGAAACCTAAAGGACAGCGATGTAATACTGATTTGCGAGGAAACTTTTTTAACGTAAGAGTAGTTGAATGTTGGAAGAAGTTACCAGCGTCTGTAGTGCAAGTTACTACGGTGGCTACCTTCAAAAGTAAATTAGGTAAGTTTTATAAAGAAAATAGTTTCCGATCATTTTTTTTTCCCCTCTTGTAGCGATAGCAGTATTTACGGTAGATCTCTTCTTTTTCCCATCTTTCCTATATAAATTTCCCCGATTGTTCCTCTCAGGAATCGGGGTGAACTTTTCGTTTTATTTCTTGCCGGGTAACGCTGGAGTGAGTGGTGGGTGGGGAGGAGCCTCTCCTGTTCTATCCTTGCCTCGTACTAAGTATATAGCTTATTGTAGATGTAGTATAGTGAACGAGTGACCTCGTCATAGGTCGCAAGGCCTGTCACTCGCCTTTCCTTTGTATTCCTATGTATTCCTCCTCCTCCTCCTCCTTCTCCTCCTCCTCTATCGTTTACAGCCTCTCACCAAAGAAAAGCGCCTGTCATAAATACAAAGACACCAAAAATAACGATGACAAAGCAGAACATGATCGATTGCGGCGTTATTGTAAAAACTTATAAGAGACAGTAAGAAAAACATTGAACTTCATATTGATAATTCATGTAAAACAAATCCCAAGGAATTCTTTAGATGCATTAGAAAGATAAAAAGTATTAACCACTATAACTGGCCCTCTTGTCTTGAAAAATGGCAAACACACTGACAGTGAAATCCAAATGGCTGAGAATCTAAGCGACTACTTTGCATCCATATTCGCTACAGAAAAGAATTCTGAATATCTACCTCACATTGAAGCCCTAAGTATCACCGCGTTTTTGAGCACGTGTACTTCAAAAGAAAAAGAAAGTTTAGATGCGATTAATGAAATTAAAATAAAGAAAACACCACGACCGGATAAAATTTCCCCACGAATATTGAAGGAGGATAAAAACGAGCTTACAAAGCCTCTATCCATATTATTGAAGAAATCATTAAACATTCGGCAAGTCCTAGACGAATGGAAACTAGGTAATGTTACACCTATCTTCTGAAAAGGCGACAAATCTCAGTCTCAAAACTAGCGTCCCATAATCCTCACATCTGTGTGTTCTAGTGGGGTTGAATTATCAATTATCCCTGGACACTGTTCATTAGTTTCTTACCTTTATGTAGTAGTTAAGGTCACTCATGGTGAGTTTCTCTGGTTTTCAGGTGAATGTCAAAAGTGAACGTTTAAAAATATGTATATTTAGATATATGTACAGAGTTCTGGGAGAAGGGTGTGGCGTGTACGGGACAAGGGATGTCCTCTACGTGGTGCAGCGTTACATCCTGGCAAGAGAGTGCCGGACCCGGCTGTAGGGACGCTTAGCGCCTTCAAAGAGTGCTGACAGTAGAAATATGGGCGGGTTGACCGCACTCATAGAACATGAATGTATTCATAGTTATAGCTGTCTAATTACATAAATAAGGCAAGGGACAAACTACTTATAGCTAAAAATTATACACGCCGAAATACATTAGAGAGAGATTAACTTTGGAGAATACTTATATAATATAATGTAGATGCTACCGATTATTTATCAGTGGCAGTGAAAGGACTGTGTGAAGTTCCATGGTGTGTTTGTGTGTGTGTATGTGTGTGTGTGTGTGTGTGTGTGACGTAGGGTGGCGTGATCATGTCCGCCCCACCCTTATCCACCGACACCCATTATCTACACTTATGCATACATGTGTACATACACTTGTATTGCTAACTATGCGAAGCATTATATATACAATACACATTATTATTAATTGTGTGACACCGTTACTTGTAGTGGATAAACTTGTGGAATCAATGGTACGGGATAGAACAGTAGAATTCCTGGAAAGTAACCGTATCATAAAGGACACTCAACATGGATTTAGTAGTAAACGTTCATGTTTAACGAATTTACTGGACTTTTTTCACGACTTACATAATATGTGTGATAATACCAGGCCAGTAGATATGGTTTATTTTGATTTTCAAAAAGCATTTGATAAAGTTCCTCTGATAAAGTTCCTCTTTGATAAAGTTTTCTGCAGCATAATAAAGTTCCTCTTTGATAAAGTTTTCTGCAGCATAATCAAGATGATCACGGAATAATTGGATATAGCATTCTGTGTTTTTTTCGTGACATTAGCACACACACCAGTGGCAACACGCGACTCCTCTCATGTGGTCCAGTGGGAGCATGAATTGTGCACAGTTAATTGAAATCAGTAGGGACGGTCTTGAATGTTCCATCCATTATCCAAAATGGAGCATTTTCAAGTTTCTTCAAATCAAAACAGGTGGTAAATAACAGTATCTTGTCATCACCAATATTGGTTTCTTTTAGTAAAAATTGATCACCAGTTAATGTGTTTCGTTACTCAGTTGGAACAGACAGATCATCCAAATTATTTGGCTCTACTGGTCTCTCTTTACGCACTCTGCTTACGAGTTTCTTGAGAGCTCCTTTATTCCCAGTATAATGTACGATAGAGGAATCCACTGAACTACATAACTCGTGAATTATTTGGCAAGGCTTATCTCTGGTTTCAGTAGCTCTTTGTTTGATTGTATTACAAACTTTCACTACAGCAACTCGACTGGCTTCAGCAGATCCACAAGTATGCTCACTTTCTCGTCTTAGAATATGGCCATTATTTTCATAATGAATTACTGCAGTTCTTTTACATGTTCTGTTTTCACACCTCCAGTAAAATGTTTCTTTGCCACTTGTCTTTTGAACTCTCTTTGTGCGCAGTGTGAACAAATAGCCATTTACTGGAAGCTTTTCCTTTCCTCTTTCGGAAATGACAATTTTGCAGAGAGACGACTCCATGTTAAAGGGCTTAGGCGGATAGACTAGTGCTGTTGTACACGTAAACTTCGAATAACACTTCGTGAGCGAAGCAATGTAAAGCGGTTCGAAAAAGTTTAAACACTTGCCTTTAAAGCAAATTATTCCGGGACGTTCATGAAACAGTGAAATTAAAGTGTGTGAGTGAGTCTCGGGTGTGCGGAACAAAATATGAAGCTTCTGATCAAACGCCTCTCGGGGTGGTGAACTGAAGAACTCCCCACTCCCCCTCGGGGAAGATTAGCTTATGTAAGTAGCCCCACTGGAAACGGACTGGCCGCGAGGCCCACTCTGACACAGCTATCAAAGCTCACGTGTTTCATGTTAAAGACAGAAGTCTCGTGCCAAGTGCGATGCATAACACACACACACACACACACAAACACAGCTGTCTCTCGGAGTCTTATTAGCAGAAATCCATCGAGAGAGACCCGCAGCAGACCAAGTGGTGAATTACGAGCGTAGAGTAATTTATAGACGGCAGTCACTTTTAACTATGACGAGTCAACACACGCACAAACACACGCAGTCCTTTTGAAACTTTATGAGGCTTCGCTCAATGTGTCAGTTTTGATCATCATAATGTATTATAATGCTAAGCAATTACGGCTTACATCTATAGATAATATTAGCTATAAGAACTAGATATATATTTTTTTGAATAACATTATTTACATTACATATGAACACGATGAAATATTACCATAGGTTGTAAGTTACACAATTAAGACTCGAAAACAAATCACAGTGATTACACCTTTCCATTTTGTGTTTGTGTGTGTTTGTGTATTTACCTATTTGTATTTACCTATTTGTAGTGTCCCTGAAATGCATAGTATACCAATTCGCATTGGACCAAGTTGTATTAGACCAATCTTCTCTTTAGACCAATCGTATTTTTGGGCGAGGTGGTTTTAGACCAAATCGCATTGGACCAATTGACATTGGACCAGTGGTCGTTACACCAATCCTACCTAACCCATATATATATATATATATATATATATATATATATATATATATATATATATATATATATATATATATATATATATATATATATATATATATATTATTAATAATATGTGAAATTAATCATTATTTGACTAACGACCTTCACCCATAGTTAATATTTGCCCGTCTCGACGTAGAATTTTCCACCTCGCGTGTGTACTCTCTCCTGCTCTCCCCTGCTGGCCTGCTTGAATATAAAGGATCTGTTGTAATGGAAGATCAGTGCAGTGTCCCTCCCGACCCGGTCACTTGTCTCTTGCGGTTCTGTCTCTAGATGCTAGTGTGGCCATTTCAGTGTCGCGATGCTCTGCTGGTGAGAGGAGGTTTGTCTTGCATTGTACTTCTCTTTATGAAACATGGAAACAGACGCATACGAGACTAGAGGCTTGGTGCTGTATGCTCTTCCTTTGTGTTCCTTTGTGAATTCAAATGTTGTGGTTGTCTTTAGGTGAAAAAAATAAAAATAAATAAAAGAACTTTTATTTCAAGTTATTTCCTCTTGTTCTAATGTAAACTACTAAGACTATTCGTTTTAAGTTTGACGCTGTATCAGTGTCGGTAATCTAATTAAAAATATTGTTAACCTCATAAACACAGGCTGTATTTAACAAGAAACAACAGCAGGTGTGTGAAGGGTGAGGAATGTGGTAGCTAACCGATTGCCATCAACAACTCAAGCTACATTCAATAGTTTCATAGGAAGACCTGAAACTTAAGTGAACAAAACACTATAAAACCATTATAGTGGTGGTGGTGGTGGTGGTGAGGGTGTAAATCTAGAATGAGAGTGAGCGTCTTTGTGTTTCCTCCACCGGCACGAAGAAAGAGAACAGGGATTCCTAATTCTCCAGGAATTGCCTTTGTTTCCAAAAAGCAATAAAAAAACAAAGAAAAATTGTTATATGCTAGTTTTATCGCTAATTTTCATACTTGCGAGTATATTTCATTTATAATGAACGTACAAAGTACAACAGGAAATAAAAATAATGCCAGAAATTGAAACATGTATTAAAAGATGCCAAATGTATAAAGACATTAGTAGTTTTAAATACTGAAGGAAAGACGGTAATTGTCTTTCTTGCTACACATTTATATTTAACAAGTGAAGACAGACGTAGGTTGAAAACCAGCCCGGGAAGGAATGCTGGCGCGTGGCGTTCCTCAAGGCGTCTTGCCTCGCCGGCACAACAATACATAAAGGACTGAGATGTGAATTAACACTGAAAGAACACTGGCCGGTGATCTTGCTGCTCTTGTTGGTATTGCTGCTTTTACTTCCTTCCACAAAAACAGGAACAACAACAACAACAACAACAACAACTACTACTACTACTACTACTACTACTACTACTACTACTACTACTACTACTACTACTACTACTACTACTATTACTACTACTGCTACCACCACCACCACCACCACCACCAACACACCACTACCACCACCATTACTACTACTACTACTACAAGTACCTCAATGACCACTGCCACTACCACCGTCACCATTCATCTTCCTGAAGAGGTCCCTGGAGGCCTCTCAATGCGTAGCCCTCAAAATGTGAGACCTTCAGCGTGGCCTTAATGACTCGGGGTGAGTGAGGCAGTAGTCTCACCTCATGTTCTTAATAGTGACACTGTATTGGAAGGAACAGAGAATCGCGAAGACCTGCATTGTCTGAAAGAACCTTCTTTGTGTCTGGTTGCCTTTCTTTCTGTGTATGTGTCTGTCTTGCCTTCTTTGTCTCTGTTTATAGTGTATGTGCATTTCTCTCTCTCTCTCTCTCTCTCTCTCTCTCTCTCTCTCTCTCTCTCTCTCTCTCTCTCTCTCTCTCTCTCTCTCTCTCTCTCTCTCTCTCTCTCTCTCTCTCTCTCTCTCTCTCTCTCTCTCTCTCTCTGTTTCTCTCCCTCTCTGTTTCTCTCTCCCTTCCTCCCTCCCTTCCTCCCTCCCATTTAATGCTTTATCGTAAAACCTTTCCCTATTTTTTTTCTGTAAGTTAATCATTTGATTCAGTGTCTGACTTAAATACTCTGTACTGTTTTGATATGGAGTATATAATTAAAAGTATTAATTAAAAATATGCATGGAAACTAATATTCGCAGCTTCTCTCCGTGGAGACGCTGTCGGGGCTCCCCTCACACAGTATCTCACCATAGATGTCTATGTTATCTTTATGTTTGCACGAAGAGCATGATCTACCTTCCTTGACCCCAAGACTTAGTGAGTGGAGGTCTGCCCTGAGTCCCGTGTAAACAAGGAGGCCAAGACTGTGTTGCCTGTGCCACCGCACTCTTCTGTGCTCTGTGTGCATGTACTGTGAGGCTCAGCAAGTGTTCATTCCGATGCTCGTGCTGTCTTGTTTTCTCTTTATACATAATGTACTGACAAACAAAGTGAGAGAAACTGTGAGTTGGTGTTGAAAAGCATAAACAAATAAATCTCCAACAGAATTCAAAACAAAAATTTTGAAAATACTCCATGTAAAGTTTTATTAAACAGTAGCAAAACAGCCAAGTTACATTTATCACAAAAAAAAAAACTCAACATCCATTTCCTCAGTGTCTTACTGAGACTTCCCACTCAAATCTATCCCACTCACACATTCCGCATGCTACCAGCTGTCACACAGTGCACACTTTATTCTCACTTTTGCTCTTGTTTCTCATTGACATTTCGCACAGAGTTCGTTCATATCATCATTGAAATCATCCGATTCATAGTCCAAGATTGGCTTATCTGCACTATCTGAAGAGTCTGTCTCCTCGCCTTTCCGCTCTTGGGAAGCAGACAGAAGTGCCCAGAAATTTTTCTTCCCTTTTTCTCTTCTTTTCCTCCTCTCGTTCTTTCCTTACTTTTTCCTTCTGCTTTTTCTTTTCCTTCATTCTCTTTTTTGCTTCAGCTTCTTGTTCCTTTACCTTTTTTTTCTCCTCTTGTTTTCTTTTTCTTTCCATTTTCTCCCTCTCCTCTTTTTTCTTTCTCTTTCTCTTCAATCATTTGCTGGTACTCAGCACCACTTATTGAGGATGGCAATGCTGTGGTGGTCTTTTTCAATCCCTTTTTCTTCTGGAATGAGGGCAGTGTGAGGTAATCGCCAATCATTTTGGAATTTTGGCATGTGGAAGGCAGGGACTATGGGGCAGGGTGGGATATGGAAGGCAGGAACTGTTGGGCAGGCTGGGATGTGGAAGACAAACTGTGGGGCAGGCTGTAAGGTTTTCTCCAACACCACTGGTCGATTTTCTCCCAATTTGGTAATGAAGATGTCCCTCAAAAAGGTAAAAAAACACCACCTCAGTGATCCACCCATTTGGAGTTTTTTTTTGGTAAAAAGCCTCTTCAAACCTTTCCAACACATTGAAGCGAGGATCCCTGGTGTAGGGGAAGATCAGCAGCGGTGGAAGGTACTGCCCCATGGCAAAGGAGAAGGCCAACATTGTCACCTGCTGCCGTGTGCCACTTGTGATGGAGTAGAGGTGTTTAGCTCCTGTCTTACTGATGATTTTCCTTTTTCTCTCGAGAAATGTTAAAACCACTTTCATCAGCATTAAAGATCCTGTCAGGAGAGCTCAACAAAGTGGGATCGATGGTGTCCAGGTAATGTTTCATTTGCTGAAACCATTCACCTAGAGCATCCTTTGTTATGACTGCTCTCTCACAGCCAGGTGGTTGCCCCATTCTTTTCTGTATCTCTAGGTGCCTCTTGAAAAAGGCTTGCATCCAGTCCTTTCCAGGGCAGTTGTCTTTGAAGACAGTCTTTGCTCTCCTAGCTTCAAGGATGATCCACCATGTCCTTGAGGTCGTCTTTGGTTCGTCAAAAACCTTGTTGAGACACCTCAACTAGACAGTCTACCAGCTTCTTCTCCTCCTTTAACAGTACTGTTTTGGAAGCAGCTTGCTTAGATCTTCTGCCTCTAATCTTTTCCCCAAGAGTGGCGTAGGGGATCCCAAAATCTTTGGAGGCACCATTCAAGGGCATCTGTTTGGACCTCACCAGCTCCACAGCTCTCTCCACTTGCTCCTGTGTGTAGTGTTGGGTTGATGCCATTTCAGCAAAGACTGTTGAAAAGGTGCAGAGCAAGAATGCAATTTAACATGTATGCTTCAATATAATACTTCCTCTTTCTTTTTTTCCCAAAATTATTACCCTTTCCTGTCATTTTCTGCTTTTCAAGTCAAAACTGCTTGTATGTAGCAACTCGTTTATGCTTTCCACAATAACATAAAACATATTGAAAACGCAGATAATCTAGAAGGAGAAGACAAAAATAAAGTAAGCACACTAGCCTGATAATGCCCTACCCTGGTTGGCGCACTACACACTAAGGGCATTTATGGCATTTATGTGCTACCCCACACAATCCCTTATTTGTTGAGGCTAGACATGTTTATCCTCAACCATTTGACAATCATGCATTATAACAATAAATTCATTGACAAGCTATGTTAGTTTTGTATCAAAATAGGTGGCAGTGACTAACACTGACATTCATGTGTGCTATCGAAACAGTTAGCGGAACTCCACCTACCTCAGTTACGGTGGAAGACACAATGCTTTGTTCTCTCTGGCGCACACAGAACAGTGGAAGGGTACTGGCGGGAAAATTTGAACTTAGTCCCGTCATTTCCACTCTGTTTATGTGTTATGGAACTTTAAGCGGGATTTAGTGCACAGACCCTCCAATACTCTATCTTTCTTATTATTGCTTTGTTTTTATTCGTATTATTGTCATTGTTCTGCTTTTTTATTAGTTATTATTATCATTATTATGTCTCAATCTTCTCTATGTTTTTATTATTCTCCTTCTTCTCCTTCTTCCTCTTCTTCTTATTCTTATTCTTTTATTGTAATTATTATATTTTATTATTATTATCACTATGATTCCAAAATGTTGTTTAGAAAACTCTTCAAATGTCGAATCTGTTGCTGATAGCCAAGGAACTCTCTCTCTCTCCTTGCTGATAGCCCAGCACGCACCATGATGACACACACGTGCACACACACACACACACACACACACACACACACACACACACACACACACACACACACACACACTATTGTTATTATTGTTGTTGTCGTCGTTATGCTCATACAGAGTGGAAAGAAACCAACATTGGTTTGGAGGTTCAGCTATGTGGTTTGTTATCAATTACTACAAAAGTATGGCCAGCCAGTGTGTCTATATAGAGTCCACCATGACCCAGCGAAGATATGCTTGGCACGTGTCATTTGCTGGCTAGGTGCAACACCATTATCTGCAGTCCTTTCCTATCCAACCACCTACTGGCACTGTCAAAAAGACAAAAGTCATGCCCATGACAAAAGTCATACTCACCATCCAAAATGATTTTTTTTTTTTCTCTCTCTCTGTTTCTGCATTGTCTTATTGCCGACTCTTGCCCAGCTAAACTCTCCAGCAGCAGGTAATCCCCACCGTCAGCAGGATATTTTCCTCTGCTCAGTTTTTCCTCAGGTTGGGACTCTGGTACCACAGCAGAAACCTCTCGGAGGCTTCTCCAGCCACCCCACTCTCTCTCTCTCTCTCTCTCTCTCTCTCTCTCTCTCTCTCTCTCTCTCTCTCTCTCTCTCTCTCTCTCTCTCTCTCTCTCTCTCTCCCTCTCTCCCTCTCTCCCTCTCTCTCTCTCTCTCTCTCTCTCTCTCTCTCTCTCTCTCTCTCTCTCTCTCTCTCTCTCTCCCTCTCTCCCTCTCTCTCTCTCTCTCTCTCTCTCTCTCTCTCTCTCTCTCTCTCTCTCTCTCTCTCTCTCAGCAGAGAGTCCTCACAGCCAGCTACCTCCAGGATCCTTTTTAGGCCAGCACCCTGGCCTCCAGCAGACACCTTACAGGTTGTCTGACTTCTCAGGCACAAGATCCATGGGCACAAACAAGACTAATACCTTTTACAAGTTCAAGGAAGGGATGAGCATGTCTCACTACACCCATTCACATTTATTCATGTACTTATATATATATATATATATATATATATATATATATATATATATATATATATATATATATATATATATATATATATATATATATATATATATATATATATATATATACATATATATATATATATATATATGTATGTATGTATATAAACATTTATTAATAGCCAATAAAGTCAGTACATAATATGTTTTATGTATACATTAATATTAGGCCAGCCTTTTTATAAGCATAAGGTTTTCAAGCACAAAATAATAAAAATCTTAATAATAACAAACAATAATAATAAATAATAGAAGCAATAATGGTTGAGAAAAATTAATGAAGTATTAGACATACAAATTACAGACTACTAAACACAACTAGAATTTATAATGAAAGTAGAATATAAACTAAAAGAAACAAAGCAAAATCAATACACAATAATAGACAAAAAATAATAATGAATAAATAAATAAATGAATATATAAACAGGAAAAGAAAAACACACAATGTAGAACAAATTTAATACGATACAACACACAGTACTATATAAGGAGGGAAGATGATATTAGGTTGAACTGAAGGAAAAAAAGGCAATCTTGTCATATAAGAATTAATAAGAATCCAACAGATGACACTTAAGTTTGTTTTTAAAATTGTAGAGAGAGGGAGCATTCTTAATATACTGAGGAAGAGAATTCCATATTAAAGGTCCTAAGTACATGGTAGAGTGTTGGAAGAGTGTAAAGCGATGGGATGGAAGGCAAAGCTGTTCTCTATGTCATGTAGGATATTTATAAAAAGGAAGTGAGGCACTGATCTGATTTTTGTACATACAATTTGCAATTGAAAGTTTAGTTATATCTTGCAGTTTAAGAATTTTTGTGTTTTTAAATAGAGGAGTGGTGTATTCGAGATAAGAACTTTTTGTGATAATTCTGATGATTTTCTTATGTAGTCTGTCCAGGCATGTCAGATGGGTGGCATAAGTGGTACTCCAAATAGGTTTTCAAACATCAGCTGCACTTTCTTATATACACAAACACAAACAAACACACACACACACACACACACACACACACACACACACACACACACACACACACACAAGAAGAGTAAAAGGAAATTATGTGTTGAATGTGTAAGGTTGAGTGGAGCAGAAGAGGAAAAGGATCTTGGTGTTACAGTGACTGGGAACCTGACCCTGGAGAAACACATTAGCAAAATTACCGGAGAAACCTATAACTTGCTGAGAAGAATAAGGCAGGCCTTTGCATATATAGATGAAGAGATAGTCAGGAAGATGATCGTGTCGCTGATAAGACCTAGACTAGAATATGCAGCAGTAGTATGGTCGCCATACAAGAAAAAGGATATAAGGAAGTTGAAGAGAGTTCAGAGAGCAGCTACGAAGAAGGTACCAAGTATCAGGGACTTGTCATATGAAGAGAGACTGGCAAGGATACATCTACCAACGTTGGAAAAGAGGAGAGAAAGGGGAGACTTGATTGCGATATATAAAGCATATGAGGGAGTAAAGGAAGTGGACAGGAGTGACTTAATGGTCTGGGATACACAGGACACTAGAGGACATGGAAAAAGGCTGAAAAGGAGTGCTTGTAGAAGAGATGTCAAAAAGTGGAAGCAAATGGAGAAAGGGATTTTTCAGGATTCAAAGAAGAGAATGGAAGTATGAGGAAGATAATCAGCGTAGAGAAAGAAATGAGGTGCATGAGGGAACTGATCTCTGGCATTCTGGAGAAGCAGGACAAACTTATGGAAATCAAAGAATTGAGAAAGAAGTATAGTGAATGTGAGAGCACTCTAAAGATAAACAATGAGATGAAAGAGGCAATGGAAGAACTAAAGAAAGAAAATGAGATACTCAAGACTAAGTGTAATGAATATGAAGTAACCCTGCAGGGGCTGCAAGAAAAGGTGGAGGATAGTGCAGGAAAAGTGGAAGGGGTGGTATGTGAAACCAAACTGGAGAAACTGAGAAATACCTTGAAGAAAGAACATAAGGATGAAAAAGTTAGCTTCACAGAGGTGGTTAAAAAACAAATACAGGAAAAGACCAAGGACACTAATTCAGGTAATTAAAGAAAAGGAGGCTTTGGTGAGAAAGAAATGTGTGGTCTTTTTTGGGGTGCAAGAGAAGAAAAACACAGTAAAGTCTGTCAGAGAGAGAGAGAAGAGAAGGAGTTGGTAAGGAAAATCATTACAATGGTCCAAGATGAGGTACAGGGACTGGAACAAGAAGTGGAAGAAGCATATACAATTGGAAAATATAGTGAAGAGGTAAAAGGCAATTGAAAGTGAGAATGAGATCCCAAGTTGCAGTAGAGGAGATCCTAGTGAGAACCAGGAAGCTGGCTGAAAGTTCAGAATACAAGAATATTTTGGTAAAAGATATATGAACTTGGAAGAAAGGGAAAAAGAGAGGGATCTGAGAAATGAAACTAAGAAAAAAAAAATAGAAGAACAGAGACTGAGAAGAGGAAATTTTATTGAAGGGTACTAGATACACATAAGGAAATGTTATATTCGGGAAAGGGAACAAGAACTGAAAGAAACACAGCTGCAGACAGACAAATTGCATGTGGTGGAAGAAGTAGTACATTAAGAGTAATGTATACAAACATAGACAGGTTACTTTTAGGTATACTGAAAGTCAGATTACTTAAAGGAAAATGGACCAGATGTGTTGTGTCTAACTGAGACATAGTTAAAAGAGGAAGTCCATTTAAGCTTTAAGGAAGAATGATATAATTATTGGAGGAGAGATAGAAAAGGAAAAAGGAGGAAGAGGAGTACTGATAATGGTTAGAGATGATATAAATGTGGAAGAAGTGCAATATGGAGATGGCATGGTGGAGATCATAGGTATAACAATCAGGACCAGTGGGAGAGAAAGGAGGAGGATCATATTAATGTATGGAGGCTGGGGGGTCACAAGGAAGTGCAAAAGGAAGTGTTGAAGTGCCTAGACAACATGATAAGGAAGGAGAGTAAAATACTACTAGTGGGAGACTTTAACTGCAAAAATGTAAGCTGGGAGGAGATGGAAGTTCATGGAAATGCTGGACCGTGGAGTGAAGAAATGCTACAGTTAACTATGGTGAATGCAATGGACCAATGGGTGGAGGAATTTACAAGATACAGAGGGGAGGAGGAGCCATCTATGTTAGACCTGGTATTCACAAAAAAAAAAAAAACAGAGCTCAGTCCAACCATTAAATACTTAAGCCCAATGGGAAAAAGTGACCATGTGGTTTCAGAAGTGGTACTGCAAAATTGGGAGGTTCTACCATGTAAGGAGGATTATAAAAATGGGAGACTAAATCATGCAAAGACAAATTTTACAGTTAAGAAAATTCTTTTGAAGTATTGATTGGAAGAGACTTATGGAAGGCAAGACAATGCAAGAGAAATATGAAACATTCCTGAAAAAGTACAATGATGGTGTGCAGAAGTATGTATCTGTATATAAAGTAAGGAGGAGCAAACATATCTGGTATAATGCCAGATATGCAGAAGCTAAGAAGAGAAAGGATATAGCTTGGAAGAAACTGAAGAAACAAAAGAAATTAAAATAATAGAGAGCAGTATAAGGAAACAAGGAATGAGTATATTAGAATAAGAAGAGAGGAGGAGAAACAGTTTGAAAAGGATGTGGTAAAGAAATGTGAAGAAGAGCCTAAGCCTTTTTACATATATATCAATGGAAAGATGACAAGCAGAGAGACCATTAACAAGATAGTAAAGGAAGGAAGGATATATCAAACAGCAGAAGAGATGAGTGAAATTATGAATGAGAGTTTCAGGTCTGTGTTCAGTGTGGAAGTGTATTTTACAGAACCAAATGAGGAGGTAAGGCAGGGGGGTTACAGGAAGTCTTGGTGCAAAAACATGAAATTGGCAAATTGTTAGAGAAGTTGGGTGTCAGGAAAGCAATGGGGCCTGATGGAGTGTCAGGTTGGACACTAAAGGAATGTAGAAAACAAGTAGTGGAGCCAATTTGGGATGTGATTAACAGCTTGCTGATAGAGGGAAGAGTACCAAGAGAGTGGAAGAGAGCAATTATAGTGCCAATACACAAAGGAGGAAAGAGGACTGAGCCACTAAATTATAGACCAGTGTCACTAACTAGTGTTGTGGGGAAGATCTGTGAAATAGTGATGAAGGAAAAGTGAATGAAATATTTGGAAGAGAATGAAGTTATAACAAATAGTCAATTTGGTTTCAGAATAGGAAGGTCATGTGTGACAAATTTTCTAAATTTCTATACAAGAGTAATAGATGAAGTACAAAACAAAGATGGGTGGGTAGATGCAGTGTACTTGGACATCAAAAAAAGCTTTTGATAAAGTTCCACATAAAAGACTATTGTGGAAGATTAAACATATAAAAGGACTGAAAGGGACAATGCTAAAATGAATGAGAGACTGCTTAAAGGATAGAGAAATGAGAACAGTGATCAGGGACACCTGTTCATGTTGGAGTAATGTAACAAGTGGAGTACCACAGGGGTCAGTGTTAGCACCCATTATGTACCAAATATACATCAGTGATATGCAGGAGAGTTTGACCAGTTATATTAATCTGTTTGCTGATGATGCAAAATTGTTAAAGAGTCACATTGATTGTATGGAGTTGCAAAGAGATATTGACAAGATTTATGGGTGGAGCAAGAAGTGGAAACGTATTCACTGCTAAGAAATGCCATGTGATGGAATTGGGAAAGAGTAAGAGAAGACCTTCATGGGACTATAAAATGGGGGAGGAAGTAATAATGAGGAGCAAGGAGGAAAAAGACCTAGGATTTTTTTTTTTTTTTTTTTTTTTTTTTTTTTTTTTTTCAAGATACCCTGACCCCAGAACAGCATATAAGTGAGATATCTGGCTTGACGTACAGGATGTTAACAAATATTAGGGTGGCATTTCATTACATGGATAAGACTATTATGAAAAAATTATAGCCACTATGCTATGTCCCAGGCTAGAATATACAGCAGTGGTGTGGTCTTTGCATGTGAAGAAAGACATAAAGAATTTGGAAAGAATTCAGAGGGCAGCTACAAGGATGGTACTGGAGCTGAAAGACCTAACATATGAAGAGAGGTTAAAGGAAATGGGACTGTCAACTTTGCAAGTTAGAAGTGAAAGAGGAGATCTAATAATGTACAAAATAGTTAACCACACTAAGAAGATAGATAAGCAGGACTTGGTGTTGCTGGAAGATGATGAAGCACCCAAAGAAGATCAGGATTAGTCAGTGTCTGAGGGACATCAAGAAGTACAATTTTCCACATAGAACTGTGGATATCTAGAATGGTCTAAATGAGGAGGTTGTTTACAGCACCTAACATGCAGAAATTTATGGAAATTCTGGATAAATATAGATATGGAGACAGGACACTATCAGCCCTGCTTGAACCCTGTATTATACAACTAGGTAAATACACACACACACACACACACACACACACACACACAAACGGTGGTGGCAGAGCTGACAGGACGTGTTTCCTAGTGCTCTACATATAGAAGGAAGGAATAACACAGATCACTCATGGTGGAACAAGTTTATGATATGAAGACCCAGGAATACCTAGGTGGTAAATAGGGAGGGGAGAAATAGTACATGAGTATAGTTATCCTGTCTCCAGGAGAGTTTGGTTGGTTTGTTTACACTTTGGACAAAATGGCATAGGGCGACATCCCAAAAGAATGGGAGTCCTTTGAAGGTTTTACTGGTGAAGAAAGATAACTATATTATAGATTGCAGTATAGAAAAATTTTATATATGGAAAAATTGATGGACAAGTTAGTGAAGAGAATAAAGACATTGGAGGGACACCAAAAGGTGACAGGTGAGGAATTGGTGATTATTATGGCAAAGCTGATGGAGATGGAAAATAAAAATGAGAAGTTAAAGGTGGAAAATGACTGTTTAAGGAAACAAATAAAGGAAAAAGTAGAAACTGTTCTGAAAGAAAATGAGGAAATGAAGGCAAGTGTAAAGGATGTGGAAATGAGACAAAATAAGTGGTTAAATGAATTTATATTTGAAGAAGAAACACTAAAGAAAATAATAAAACAACAAGAAAATGAGAAACAAAATCTGACAGAAAGTGGTAAGAGAAAAAGTTAGTGAGACACTGTAGAAAAATATAAACAAGTAATTGTATTTGGATTAAAGGAAAAGAAAATAGTAAGCAGAATTAAAAGAGAGGAAAAGGAAAAGAACCTGTTGAATAAGTTACTGAAGAAAGTGACAGGTGAAGACAGTCAGGTATTAAAGTAAGTGGAAGAGTCCATAGAATTGGGATACATGAAGAAGAAAAAAATGAGACCCATAAGAATAAGGTTTGCAACACAGGTACAAGCAGAGGAAGTAATTAATGGGTCTTGGAGATTGCCTGGAGATGAAGAATATAAGAATGTATGGATAAACAGGGATATGGATGAGACTGAAAGGTTGAAGCAAAAGGAGCTGGTAAATGAGGCTAAACAAAAAAAAAAAAAAAAAGAATGGAGGTGGAGAAGTCTTCTGAAGAGTAAGAGATATAAGGATAAAGAAATGGTACATCAAGCTGTAAGTAAGGTATGTTATACTAATGTAAATGGATTAATGTCAACAAAGATGGAATTAAATGAGTTATTAAACAGAACCACACCAGATGTTGCTGTATTATGTGAGACAAAATGGAAAAATGAATGGGGAACTTCTGACATTGGTGATAATAAATATGATTTATGGATGAAAAATAGAAGTGACAAGGGAGGAGGTGGAGTGACAATTCTGATAAAAAAAAATGTGGCAAAGTGGAGAAGGTAATAAAAGTGAAGACATGTCTGAAGTTCTACAAGTCATGATTAGAAGTGGAAATGGAAGGATAATGAATTATGTAAGAGTGCATGTGCCACCTATGACCAATGCTTGGCAAAAAGAAGAGCAAGAAGAGATGTTGGTAGATGTGTTGAAAGGTCTTGAAAAAATAGTGAAGGAAAGTAGTGATATAGTTATTGTTGGTGATTTTAATTGTAAGGAGATAAATTGGGAGACATTGACAACTACTGGAAGCGAGAGCTCATGGAGTAATAGACTGTTAAACTAGGCGGCGAAAAACTTGATGATTCAATGGGTTGATTGTGATACCAGATTTAGTGGAAGAGATAAACCATCAAGACTTGATTTAGTGTTTACCAAGGACATGGAAATTATTGAAACTATACACTATGATAGCCCCCTAGGTAAAAGTGATCATGTGTTGATGGAATTTAATCTGAAAAATGAAAATGTAATCATTGATGAAAATTATAAGGTGAAAAGATTTAAATATAGTAAAGCTGATTTTCAAAAATAAAAAAAAAATAATTTGCTGCCATGGACTGGAAAGACTCCGAAGATGCAGATGTTCAGAAAAAATGGGATGAATTTATAAGGATGTATAACTCTTGGGGGCTGTTTAGCCCCCGTAATGTTTCTGGCGTATGTCAACAATATGGTGGATGAGGTTGACAGTTATATAAATATGTTTGCAGACGATGCAAAATTATTGAAAAGAGTGGAAAACAATATGAATTGTGAAATATTACAGAAAGATCTAAATAAGATATATAAATGAAGTAAGAAATGGGAAATGGAATTTAATGCAAAGAAATGCAAGGTGATGGAATTAGGAAAAAGCAAAAGAAGATTGACAAGGTCCTACACTATGGGAGAAGTGGAAATTAAGAAAACCAAAGAAAAAAAAGACTTGGGAATTACAATAAGTGATAATTTATCGCCAGAAAAACATGTAAACAACATGTTGGGGAAACCTATGAGTTACTAAGAAAGATGAAAGGGGGCAAGTGCTTACATGGATGAAGAGATGATGAAAAAGTTGATGGAATATGTGATTCAACCAAAACTGTTTGGTCACCCCATGATAAAAAGGAAATAAGGAAAACAGAAAGGATCCAGAGAGCTGCAACCAAACTGGTACCAAGTTTGAGAGATTTAACCAATGAAGAAAGATTAAGGAGATTGAAGCTTCCATCATTACAAGAGAGAAGAGAAAGAGGGGACCTGATTGCTATATACAGAGCTTTAAAGGGTAAGGATCAAGTTGACAAAGAAGACTTATTTGTGTGGGACTCAAGAGATACAAGAGGACATGGAGTGAAATTGAGGAAAACAGCAAGTAGAAGAGATGTCAAGAAATGTGGTTTCCCAAATAGAAGCATAGAAATATGGAACAACTTAGATGAAACAGTGGTACAAGCAACAAATATTCGTTAATTTAAAGTTAAGCTGGATGCTTATAGATATGGAGACAGGACAGCATGAGCATAGCTCTTTTCCTGTAAAACACAAATAGGTAGTAAATACAACTAGGTAAATAGTTAGTTAGTTGTTTATTGACAAAAGAATCCTTTTACAAAATAAACGAAGAACAAATAATTGTACAAGTACTTTTGTCCATGAAAAGTAACAAACATGCATTTGATGTAGAGGTGATTCTTACATATTATACGTATATACTCAGTACTTCAAAAATATAGCTACACACTTCCTGTATATAGATATTCTCTTCCATTATGTCATTTATATCGCCAAATCTGAGCATTTGATAACTATTACACAAATCAGCAGTCAATGTGCACTCTAACAACACATGTTTTTCGGTTTGAACATGAACACCGTCGCACAAACATACTCTCTGCTCAGTTGGCGTTCGACTCCACCTGCCTGTTTCAATTCTTAGATTGTGTGACATTAATCTCAGTCTTGTGAATGCCTCTCGCTGGTAATCGGGCACATACTTATCAGTCTTATAAATATTGTGAACTGTCAGTGTCGGGTTAAAGTCATTCACATATGTCCGGATCTTAGTGGCACTGTTCGGTGTGTTCCTCAAAATATTTCTCAATTTTTCCATGGGGTCATTATCTGATATCAGGGATATTTCTCTATTAAGGAATCTATATCCAGGTGTGTTTTCTCTCCTGCAAAGGTCATACACAATATAAAAAGGTTGTTCCATATCTATGACCTCCAACTTAGGTTTTAAGAAGTTTTTCCTCCTTCGCTTTACTAATTCTATTACAGGTAAAATGCCGCTTTCAACCATACATAAATTTATGCTGGTATTTTTTCTCAAACCTAATAAACACTTTACTAAACTGTTGTATTGTCTTTCTAAGTTCTTAGTCTTGTTTGTCAGCCACGACTCACAACTGTACAGTAAGGCTGACGTCACGGCAGCATCAAAAACCTTTTTCTTCAATATAAATGGCATTAATGTATTTGCTGCACAAAAAATAGAAAATTTGTTCAGTGTCGCTTCACTCATTGTTTGGTGCATGTTAATTACATCGTCCATTCTGGCAGTGTCTGTGAACCAGGCACCGAGGTACAAGTACCTGGCAGCATAGTTCACTACCACCTCACCCACCTTTAAGTCATGTTTGTCTCTATCATCACCGTTTACCACAAAAAATTTTGTTTTCTTCTCATTGATAAGCATTCCGTATTCACTACAATAACGTAACACGATGTTCATTTTCTTTTCACACATTTCTCTACTTGTTGCAACGATCACTGCATCATCCATTAACAGCATTGTATGTAAACTTCCTAAGAAATCGTCTGCTGCTATTTCGTTTTTCAGCATCTTTACCATATGGTCAATATACAAAGTAAAAAGCAGACAACTGGTCGGGGCCCTTGACGAACACCAACAGATGATTCAATGATTGCAGATTTCATAATATTTCTAGTACAGGTATACATAGCTTTAATGGCTCTAATCATTACCTTACCACATCCACGCTCTTTTAAAGCATCTATGAGTTTTCCTCTGGGGACCCGATCGTATGCATTACTAAAATCTATAAACAGGACATACAGTTTTCTCTTCTTGTACATAACATAGTCACAGAGTAACCTCAAAGCAATAATCTGTTCAACACAGCCTCTCTGTTTTTGTGCTCCCGCTTGACACTTGTCGATGTTCCACCATAATTTCAATCTATTCAATATCATAGTGTCATAAACTTTAGCTAGGTTATCCATTATAGTGATTCCTCTATAATTACCACAAATCATACGATTACCTGACTTAAATAATACAATTAGCTTGTTGTAACACCATAACAGGGGGTAACATATTTGAGTGAACACTACATTAAACACATTCAAGATAAATAACTTCCATGTTACATCAAACACCTTAATCATGGCCTGGGATAATCCTATATAACTTTTGTTCTTCGTAACATTCAGTGCATCGTCAAGTTCAGTCATAGAAAAAGGATCGTCTAAAATTGGTATATATGGCATATTTTCCAAATCATCAACATGTAACACACTATCGGCAATCGGTTGCTCACTAGATGGATTCAGTAACTTTTCAAAATGTTCTTGAAAATTAAGTTCTGAAGGCTTTTCCATATCCTCATATTGTAGTTTTCCTTTCCAATTAATTGACTTCCAAATCGTCTTACAGTCATTTTCATCAAGCAATCTTTTCCACCTCTGTTGAGTTTCATCCCACGCCTGAGTGCGACCCAAACCCCGCACCGTATGTCTCCGTGCGCACTCCATAATGGTGGAGAATCCTGCTTCTAACACTGCTTCTATATCCTCAGTTGTGTTCACTTGTGGCGCAGCAAGGCTATGTAATTCATTTGCCATGCTCTCTAAATTCACTTTCTTGTGACATACACTCTTACGTAGTTTATGCTGTGACTGATGGTAGCATGAGTTATCCAAGTCTACTGACCTAGCTAACAGTTCTCTGGCTGGCGCACACACTCCACTGTCTAGGTTCAAAGTAACACTCAGAGGTGCATGGTCTGATCTTCCTATCTCTTGATTCACTACAAGTCCTTCAATCAAATCTACAGCATTTTCCTTTACTAAACACAAATCAATCTCGGAAATCCACCCATCCTTTCGTCTAAATGACAAACCACCTCCTACAACCTTATTACCTGTTTTTAAGTGGTTAACAATCACCATTTTATTATTGTTGCACACATTCACAAGTATTTTGCCATGGTCATTCTTAGTTATGTCTTTCACCTCTCGGTATTCATACACACACACACACACACACTCAATAGATGTGTGAGGATAACAACAGATGCTGCTGCTAATATCCTGCTGTTTACATCACTGAGAGCTGTCCTTGGTGGTGGGAGTCACACTAGTGTTACTTGCTGCTGTCCTGTCTCCAAAAAAGTTTTAGGGAAAGTGTGATGACTGCCATAATGAGCAGGGAACCTCAGCCCCTACACCTCCAACGGGGACTGTTCTGAAGGAAAGACTGGAATTTTTCTGGTTTTGGTGGGGATGAGAGAAGAACTGGAGAGAGCTTGTTGGGAAGAAGTTTTATTGAGCTGGAGAGTGAAATGCGAGAGATGTAAGTAAGGATGGAAAATATGGAAAGAATGGTTGAAATTTTGATTACTGAGAAGGGAGTTTAGAAAGGTGTGTATGATGATTTACACACAAAATTAGCACTATATGAGAAAAAAACAATGGAGCATGAAGACAAGGTTGATGAGTTAAATGTAAAGCAGGGAATTTGGAAGAAGGAATAGAAGGAAAAGAAGATCAACTTTAGGAGGATTGTGGAAGAGCAAACTAAGGTAAATGTCAGCATACCAACAGAAAAGGTTGCTAAAGTGATCAAGCAGAGAGAAAACTTGGTGAGAGACACAGTAGATAGGAAAAAGACTGTAGTGGTATTTGCTTTAAAGGAGGAGTGTGTACCACAGAGGCAAGAAAGGGTAAAGAAGGAAAAGAGGTGAGTGGATAAAATGGTGAAAACAATACAAGAAGACAAGGAGCTGGCAGAAGAGATTGAAGAAATTTGAAGATTGGGCAGATATGTTGAGGGTAGACAGCATCCCACTAAAATAAGGTTTAGATTACAAGCAGCAGCTGAAGAAATAATAGGCAAAGCTTGGAAATTGGCCAGAGTTGAAGAGTACATACAAATATGGATAAAAAAGATAAGACCAGAGAAGAGAGAGCCACTATAAATGAATTAAGAAGAGAAACAAATGAAAAAAAAAAATAAGAAAGATTAGGAGTGGAGAAGAAGAGGTTCTGTTGGAGGGCCATAGACATGAGGGTGAGAAAGTGGTACAGGAGAGAGGACAATGCAGAGGGGGAGGATTAAAAGTGGCACATGCAAACATAACTGGTTTGATGTCAGCAGTGTTGGAAGTAAAGATTGTTTAAAAGAATATCATGGGTATCATGGATATCATGGGAAATGTTGAAACAAAACTGGTGAATGATGTGGATATTTTAAATATTAGAGATGGAAAATACAACCTCTGGATGAGAAATAGAAAAAGTAAGGAGGGGGGAGATGTGATGCCCCTAGTTGGAAAAGATTTGATGGTGGAGTCTAGTCTACTACATGTGGAGAGGGGGAGCCAGAAATAATGAAAGTAAGCTTAAAAAGAAATCTGGGAAGATGCCACATACTGTAGTGACTTATATTCCCCCTTATTCCAACTCTTGGGGAGAGAGAGAATACAAGAGAATACTGGAAGATACAAGGGCATGTTTATCCAAGTTGCTTGAAGAAAATTAAAATGTACTAGTGATGGAAGACTTTAACCCCCTAAAGAACTGAGGACGTTGATCATCATCCTGCCGCTATAGGACTGGAGACATTGAATGATGTCTTTGCTAAAATAAAGCCAAATTATGCCATTTTCTGCCCAATTTGCTAGCCCGGGCTATGACTACACTGATTTCAAGTCAGACAGCAAGGGTTATCAGTCTACAGCTAGGCTCCGTCATGGCCAGGAATGTGATTCCAGGGCATCTGATTCAGCTCACTTGCTGAATTTCCCTACCTTCACTCCCCACGCTCATACCATGCTGACCACACTATCAGCTATTGTAATGCACGGGGACAGAGAAAATACCCAGGTAGGGGGTGTATGGAAAATGTAGAGCACCTGTTTTCTTTTTCCCCTAGCCACAGCCGGGGCAAGCCAATCAGACAAGTGGGCTGAGCCACACTCAGTGTACACTGACACCACCTCATTCAACTCATGATATCTCCGTAACCATGGCACTAACAGACTTCCAGATGAGGCCATTCGAAAGAGTTGATTGTGGGGAGAGTACAGTTTTCATTCACTTGTTCATTGTAGTTTAAGAGAAATAAGCATGTAAAAACAGGCTATTTTACATGTTTTAAGTTCAAGCTGTGGTCCTGGTGGTCAGTCAAATTTCCTCCACCCCCCTCAGGTCTTTAGGCATTAATTGTAAAGAGGTATCTTGGGAAAGTTGGACCACAGAAAGTAGCAAGTCATCATGGAGGAACAAATTACAGGAGTTGGCTATTGCAAATATTCTTGCGTAGTGGATTAAAGAAGACACGAGATTCAGAGAAAATGACACCATCAAGACTCAGTCAAATTTTACCAAGGAACAAGTCATAGTAGAGGATTTAAAACACAAAAACCCAATAGGAAAAGGTGATTATGCATTGATTTAGTTCTTAGTAATGGATGAAAACATCAGTACAAGAAAAGAAGACCACAAGAGAGAATGGTTGAACTATAGTAAGACAAATTTTGGAGAAGTTATGAAGAATTTTGATGAAGTGGATTGGAACAAAGTATTTCAAACGGGCGACATAGAAGAAAAGTGGACCACCTTCCTGGATATTTATAATAAAGGAGTGGAGAAATGGGTCACTAAGAAATCAATGAAGAACATATTTAAGAAGAATTGGTATAATAAGAGATGTGCTAAAATTAGACTGGAGAGAGAAAAGCATGGAACAAGTGGAGGGAAAATAAAAATTTACTTGTAGACTAATTATATAAGAAATAGGAACGAATATGTCAAAATACGCTGAGATGAGCTGAAGAATTACGAAAAGAATGTTGTGGATGAATGTAAAAATCTACCAAAACTGTTTTATAGATTTATCAATGGAAAATTGAAGATTAAAGAAGACATCAGCAGAGTAAAAAGTTGGAGAAGAAAACAGTCAGAGGCCCAGTAGAGATGGCAGAAGTGTTCAACAGATACTTCCACTCAGTGTTTACTAAGGAAAATGATTTTAGGGAAGAAAAGATAACAATAGAAAATGAGAATAGTCTGAAAGAGGTAATAACATCATCATCAGAAGTAGAGATTGTTGGAAGAGCTGGATGTAAGGAAAGCAATTGGACCTGATGGTGTGTTGAACTGGATTCTAAAGGAGTGCTGTTCACAACTAGCCAAAGTGATACACAATATAATCAGTGCCACCCTGCTGGAAGGAAGAGTACCTAAAGATTGGAAATGGGTGGATATTACCCCAAATCACAAAACTGGAAGTAAAGAAGACAAATTAGATCATAGACCAGTATAGATCAAGTGTGGCATCATAGATTTATGAAAAGATCATCATCAAGAGCAGATAGGTGAAATACCTGGAAGACAACAATGTGATAACAAAGAGACAATTCAGATTTAGAGAAGGATGATCTTGTGTAACAATTTGATAAGCTTCTTCTCAAAAGTAATGGACATAGTGCAAGAGACAGACAGACGCGCTGACTGCATATACTTGGACCTAACAAAAGCATTTGATAAAGTACCATACAAAAGGCTAATATGGAAATTGAAAAATATAGGACTGGGAGGATCATTATTAGAAATGGATGACTGACTTTTTGACAGACAGAGAAATGAGGACAGTAATCACAGTTGAAATGAGTTCTACAATTATCATTTGTAGCACCATTTATGTTTGCAATACAGTAAAATCCCTCTTATCCGGCATCCACAGGACCACTGACATGCCGGATACTTGAATATAAGTGAAATTATGTCCACAATCACCACCCTACACTCACGCATCTTATCACAACAAAGATCAGCTGATCGCCGTGCCGTGCGTCGCCACCCACACTGCCACCTCACACTCACCTACACACAGTTGTAGCATTGGGCCTGTAATTGTGACTCCTTCTGATCTTTTCAAGCTGAATCACTCGTATAATACTTTGTCCATCATTTCACCACGATGATACTGCAGTGTGTGATGATTTTCCGCTGCCTTTGGGGTGTCAGTGACTTTCATGTAATCCCGCAACTTTTTCGTTTGGGATTTAATGTCATAAATAGTTGATGAGCCCACACCATATTCCGCCATTAGTTGCAGTCTGCTTTCACCTCTCTCTAATCATCAACAAATGTCTACCTTCTGCTTAAGTGTAAGCACAACATGCTTCCTCTTTTCTACAACTTTAGCATTATGAAGGCGTCAGGCGATAAACAGTGCACACGCAGGACTGAGTCACTGAGTAAACACAGTGCAGTGGGCCGCGGGTGGCGCAAAGCAGTGCGCTCTGGTGGCGAGGGGACAAAGTATGCCTCGCGTGGGAATTTTAATTGATTTTATGAGTACACACTGATTTTTTATTGATTTTAAGGCTCAGGGAAAAATGTGCCAGATACTTGAAGCTGCTGGATACTCAAATGCCGGATGAAAGGGATTTTACTGTATATGTAAACGACATGACAAGAGGAGTGACAAGCTACATAAGCCTTTTTGCTGATGATGCTAAGATTATGAGAAAAGTAACAAATAAAAAGACTGTGAAAGTCTGAATCAAGACTTAATTAAGATAAATGAATGGTTGTTGAGATGGAACATGGAGTTTAATGCCAAGAAATGCAGTGTGGTGAAGTTTGGAAAGAGTGCAAAAAGAACAGAAGACAACTACTATTTGGGAAATGAGAAAATTACTTTAAGAACAGAAGAAAAATCTGGGATTAACCAATTCTAATAAACTGTTGTTTGCAGAGCATATTAACAAGATCACTGGAGAAACATATAATATGCTGAGAAACATCAAGATGGCACTCACCTTTATTGGTGAAGATATGATAAAAAAACTGATAACAATGATATGTCCAAGATTAGTGTGGTCACCAAGTATGAAGAAGGATATCAGAAAGCTAGAAAGAATTCAGAGAGCTGCAGCAAAAATCCCTACAAGCCTAAGAGGGTATAGTTATAGAGAGGTTGAAGAGATTGGGTCTGACTACACTGGAAAAAATGAAAGAGGTGATTTAATAGCACTATATAGAATACTGGAAGGGATGGAAAAGTTGGACAAGGATGACCTTGTGATACCAGATACGAGAGGTACCAGAGGACATGGAAGAAAATTGAAAAGGAGTGTTTGCAGAACAGACATTAAGGAACATGGCTTTTCTCACAGAAGCATAGCAGTGTGGAATTAACTTATTGATGAGACTGTGTGTGCCAAGACAGTTCATAAATTTAAAGAAAATTTGGATAAGTCAGTATGGAGATGGGACAGCATGAATCTAGTGTGGCTCTTATCCTGTATCTCACAACTAGGTAAATACATATTTAATAGTGCATGGATTATTTAGGTATCATTTTGAAAGTTTAATCCAGATTTATCTGTGAATGTTTAAATATTAATAATTCTCTTCACATTTGCCAGAGCCAAGAAGAAATATAATACAGACAAGAGACAATGCATGAAGACAGATGAGGGATCTCCAAACAAGAAGATGGATAATGTGAACACAGCTACTGTGCTCACCATCATTTCTCAAGAGTTAGACTCTTCAGAATTCTGGGAACTGACAGACCAGGAAGTAAGTATTTTCTGTAATATTTTTTTATCTGACAAAACAGAAGTAATAAGTACAATAAAGACCCTTAAAAGGAAACAAACGGAAAAATGTAGTCAAAAGTTTTAATTGAAAACTATTTCACATGATCAGAAAAGTCATAAGATATTTGCCTAACTAAAAACAAATATACAGGAATACAATTATATACAATTATATATATTCTGTATATTAGGAATATACAGAATAATTCCATTGATTATCTGCTGTCTTAGAAATATGATTTTAGCTCTATTTATGCAGTTGCAATAAATTTTGGGGAACCTGTTGGTCACTTTAATTATCTTTTCTTGTTTGGGGTGGCCATGTAGTTTCTCTCTCTCTCTCTCTCTCTCTCTCTCTCTCTCTCTCTCTCTCTCTCTCTCTCTCTCTCTCTCTCTCTCTCTCTCTCTCTCTCTCTCTCTCTCTCTCTCTCTCTCTCTCTCTCTCTCTCTCTCTCTCTCTCTCTCTCTCTCTCTCTCTCTCTCTCTCTCTCTCTCTCTCTCTCTCTCTCTCTCTCTCTCTCTCTCTCTCTCTCTCTCTCTCTCTCTCTCTCTCTTGTAATATGACTGATAATATTCTTTTATTTTTGGCACTTCAGGCTATGTTCCAAGTACTGTGGTACTGCATGTCCCTCCCACAATCAGGCCACAAACTCGCAACACCAGTTTGTGATCACCATCTCTCAAGCATCTGTCACATCCTCTGCCTCTTGATCAGCTGAGACACCATCTGGATCACAATCAATTGAGATACCTTTTGCCTCTGGCATTGACAGGCACCAAAATTTTAAATCCCTGGCTTTGAGATGTCCTATCTAAAGGATATTTTGCTTGTCATTTCAGAGCAAGTGCTATGAAGA
This sequence comes from Scylla paramamosain, assembly GCF_035594125.1. NCBI lineage: Eukaryota > Metazoa > Arthropoda > Malacostraca > Decapoda > Portunidae > Scylla > Scylla paramamosain. The sequence goes on from NC_087181.1 coordinate 5,800,093, forward strand.
CACAATGGAGTTGGATGAACAGGAACATGAGATGGATTTAGGAAATTTAAAATGAACAAGAACGCCTACTAATTGAAAAGATACAGGATGCGAAAGTAGAATTGCTGTGTTTTAACTGGAAAAATCCAGATAGAACTAGATTTTCTGCATCCACACTATTGATTCAGGATTTTCAGTTTACACTTAGGCTTCAAAGAATGCAGATTCCAAACAGAACAAATGGTTATGAGTTGCCTGAGGAGTGCAGAAGGAAGGTGATAGTTTACTCCATCTGAACTGGGATGACCAACAATGTCATCATAGTTGAAGTTGCCACTGAGGACAGTCCAGAGAATTAGGAAGCTGTTAGTAGATCCTGACCTTGATGTGGAGGTCATGACTGCCAGAGACATGCAATTGAGGAGTGAAGAGTGGCAATTTAATTTTGTATGTGCAGCAACTCAATGACACTGATCCCTCCATCTCAATCCTTGAAATTTCTGTGTTTGTGCCATTCTGAAAGCATCCTGTAGCCGCACCAGCTGGGCATCAATTGGCTCTCAGGTGATCTGTTTTACTGATCACACCCATCATCGTAGGGTCGAGGAAAGGCAGTTCTCCCTGACACGTTTATTGATGAGGTAGGCATGACCGTAAGAACTGCGAACAAGTTCTCGGTCTCATTTTCTTACAAAATAACATTATACACGGATATTAAACACTTTTAACATATTACAATATTCATTAACAATACATGCAATTAACTTGGCACTATGACAATCAGTTTTAACTACAAAATTAAAGTATTTACCTCGGTCACCATCCTGCCCGTCTTTGTCTGAGCGCGACTTGGCCGTGAGTGATGCCCGCAGGCGACTAGCAGGTTAACCCTACACTACTAACAAGTGAGCATCGGCTTCGGTGCTTAATATAGCATTAAATGCTGATACTCACACATATTACACGTTTTCATGCATATAGAAAACTATTGAACATTTCACTTATATATGCCGAGGAATAATCACATGAGGTACATACGCTTTACATACAGTAACATGGCTCCCCTAAATTGTGTAACAATTTACCTGAAATTAACATTAGTATGTACCTTAAAACTAGGATTAGCACATAATATGTTTTGTTACACTGGCTCCTTGGCGGGGATGCTCCGGTCTATTATTATGCATTACCTTCTAACAGCAATACTAGACTATGTATTGGCCTCTCTATGATGGTCCTGTTTGCCTTTATGTGTCTTCCCTGGTTGTCGAGATTACAGTCTGAAACCAGGACCTTAACCTTTCTTACTAGGCCATCATGGTCAGGAGATACTTCTGTTACTCTTCCCAGTTTCCACTGGTTCCTTACTAAATTCTGATCTTTGATGATAACTATGTCATTTACACTGAGATTCCTCTTTGGTGTTGTCCACTTATTTCTAAGTTGTAGGAATTGCACATACTCCTTTTTCCACATTATTATATTCAAGTTCTCCCTTCAAGAGTTTATGGATTCTAACTGACACCACTGCTGCTGCTAGTTCTAGTCTGGGAATTGTCATGGTTTTTAGAGGTGTGACACATGACTTTGCCATTACTAATGCACAATGAATTTGGCCAGTCTTGCTAATTAATCTAATATATGAGCACTGGCCATATCCCTCTTGACAGGCATCTGAAAAGTGATGGAGTTCAACCTTTTCTACTTCCCCAAAGTCATCAGGTTTGTAGCATCTAGGTATCTTTAACTGATCTAGTTTGTGCAGCTCATCCTTCCATTTTAACCATTTAGGTTTGACATAATCTGGCACCTCATCATCCCATTCAACTGCATTCTTACATAATTCTTGTAAAATTTGCTTTCCAGTCAGTATGAGAGGTGACACTAGACCTAATGGATCATATATAGAGCTCACTGTTGACAGAATGCCTCTCCTGGTGAGTGGCTTGTCTTTCAGCTTTATTCTAAATTGAAATGTGTCAGATTCTATGCACCACTCAACTCCCAAAGTTCTTTCTATAGGCAGTGTGTCTTCATTCTTACTAAAATCCAAACTTTTAATTCCATCTGCTCTCTCATGAGGAGAAATTGCAGCTAATACAGCTTTGTTGTTTGACAAGAACTTATGAAGGTTAAAACCTCCCTTGTAACATAATTCTTTGCTTTGCTGAATAAGAGTGACAGCTTCATCCATTGTAGCTATTGACTTCAAACCATCATCAACATAAAAGTTGTTTCTTACAAACTTGGCTGCATCAGATCCACATCCATAGTCATCTGCAGCTTTCTTAAGAGCAAAGTTGGCTACACTTGGAGATGAAGAAGCTCCAAACAAGTGAGCTGTCATCCTGTATTCAGCTATCTCATTATTAAGGTCACCATTTTCCCACCAAAGGAATCTTAACATATCTCTGTGTTCTGGGTTGACCTTCACTTGATGGTACATTGCTTCTACATCACACACAAGTGCAATCCTTTCTTGCCTAAACCTACACAACACTCCAATAAGTTTGTTGGTAAGGTCTGGGCCTTGTAACAGGTGACTGTTTAATGACTGGTTCCTGTAGTTTGCACTACAGTCAAAGACAACTCTCAATTTCTTTGGCTTTCTCGGATGATAGACTCCATGATGTGGAATGTACCAGACCTTACCATCATTCCTAACTAAATCCTTTGTCAGTACAATCTCTGCATAACCCTTTGTAATCATATCATCCATGAACACTTTGTAATCACCTTTGTGTTGATTATCCTTCTCAAGTTTAGCTCTTAACTTCTTGAGTCTCTGCTCTGCTAATAGTTTGTTGTTTGGAAGCTTGACGTTATCATCTTTAAGAGGAAGAGGCAACTCATAATGGCCATCCTTCAGCTGATGTACTCCTTCTTTCATCTTACTCATAAACCTTTTATCTTTATATGATAATGGAGTGTCAGCTGACTTTCTATCACTGAAGTCAAGTTCAAACATATCTCTCACTTGAGAAGGATTAATCATCTCTTTGGTTTTAGTTGGAAACACTAAGAAATTAACCCTCTTTTCTTCATTGATTTCTACTTCTTGTGTCACTGTTCTGTAGACTACCACTGTATCCTCCAATGGACTTGAATGGGGTGGGATTCTACCTGAGGTTCACTAAATATTTGTCCATCTACTTCATTTGTCATCAATTCATTATCTCTATTGCAAGAAGGAAGTTCCTGTGGATCATGGAATGTAACATATTTGTGAGGCATGGCATTGTCACTTTGTTGATTTGCAATTGCTTGTGCTTTCATTTCATTTTGTGACTCTATGTATTGTTGAAGATAACTTTGCTTCTCTACACTTTCATCATTACCTGGAAGCATTTTTACTTCTTCTTCAACTAAGCTAAGAGCATTAAGTTCTGCACTAGCAACTGCTAAATCTCTCTCTTTCTTTTTCTTTGCAAACATTGCCTGGTCTCTAGCTAACCTAACTTCTGCCTCTGCTAAACTATCATGATATTCCATTTCCTTTCTAAGTCTGGCTACCTTTGCTGCTGCTTCTTGCTTTCTTTGTGCTGCTGATGAACGTGATGAAGTAGATGAGACTCTAGAATGCCTAGACCGTTTGCTAGAACAAATTGATCCTCTGTCATTCTTTAACTCCTTTCTTTTACATTCTATACTTTCTAATATTTCATGGTGAACTCGTTGATTGTGTTCCAGCTCTTCATTTAGCTCCTCTGACTTTTCTGGCTCTAGTTCCATCAGTTTTGTTTATTCCACATAATACTGATGAAATGCCTCTATTACTTCACTTGACATGGGCTCTAATTCAAAGGGGCTAATTACAATTTTGAATCCTTTCTTAATTTTGCTGGTAACACTGCTCCATTTATGCTTACAGGACTCTGCTCTTCCTTTGGTTACACTGACTTGATATTCTCTTCCTTTGTCGGTCGGCACTCGCTCCCTGACACTAACTTCTTCATTACAAGTTTGATCCCTGTCCACTTGCTCACCCTCACCTTCCCTAAGGCCATCTACAGCATTAATTTCCCCAGTATCAGACATATCTAACAACTTAATTGTGTCAATACTGAGACACTGAAAGAGCAATTAAAATTACCACTCTTAATACTAGCTAATTGTGGGTAATTTTCACTTAGGCTACTCAATTCAGTGCACATACATAATATTATACTTTCTTGCCTGTGACCATGGGTTCTACAAAATGGTGGCGAGGCACAGTGGGTAGAAGGGAGTGGTGGTCATCAAGGGTAGAGCTGACCCCGGGGCCTCGGAGGTCAACCTATAGGCTTACGTCAGCGTCCCCTCGTCCTGTGACTCACTCTTGCTACGGTTTCACATGTAACAAGTGAGCATCGGCTTCGGTGCTTAATATAGCATTAAATGCTGATACTCACACATATTACACGTTTTCATGCAAATAGAAAACTATTGAACATTTCACTTATATATGCCGAGGAATAATCACATGAGGTACATACGCTTTACATACAGTAACAATTCTGACTGAAGATCCTTGCAATAACTCCACAAAATGTGGATGGGACTGCTCACTGAAATGACAAAAACAAATCTTGTAAACAGCAAGTTTTTTTTTTTTTTCTTTTCTGATGAGAAAATCTTTTGCCAGGATGAGTGCACAACAAGCAGAACAATAGATAGTTGGCTATGTATCCTAAAGATGTGCCCAGAGTCATGAAAACAAAGTTTTCTGTTCACATTGTGGTCTTTGGTGTTGTCAGCAGTGACAGGCATGTTATGCCACACACATCATTAAAGAAGGCCTGAGAGTGAACCAAAATAGAACCAAAAAAGAACCAAGAGGTTCTAGCAACCATAATCAAGCCTTGGAAGTTGCTGCAGAAGACAATACATGTTCTAGCAAGATTCTGCATCAGCACACAAGGCCAGGAAAAATCTGAAGTGGCTTGAGGATAATTTTTTTTTTTACCATGTTACCCCAGGTATGTTGCCTCCAAACTAACCTGACTACAATCCCTTTGACTATTTTGTATGGAGGAGCAGTTAAAAGAATCACTAAGAAGACTACCCATAACAATGAAGCTGAGCTGAGGTAGAGAATCTGCCAGGCATTTCAAAATTTGTCTCCTGGTATTGTAAAATTCTTATCCTCTCAATTTTGAGATGATCTGATTGTGATGATGTGGTTGATGCTGAAAGAGGCTTTATTGAATAAATTCTGTCAAAAAAACACTACTTTGCTCTTGTTTCTTGAATTTTCAATAAATGTTTTAAAATAGAAAACATTTTTCCATAATACAAATTTGTGGTGTACATTTGTGGGAATTAACATACAAAATATAAATTAAGAGATCTACACAATGACATACTTAAGAATTGTGTATTGTGTATGTTATGTGTATGATATTACCAAAAAAATCAATCAGTGAAACACCTATGAAGTGGAAATGTAGCTCTCCTTGTGGAAGTGTGGCAAGCGATACACATTTGGGAACTTGGCATCAATATGCATTGATGGCAAGCCCAAGTTATAGTATGTTAGTGGCAGACCTAAGCTTAACTAAGTACCTAATAGTGCACAGGCCTGAGACTGGTCAGAGTACTTAGCTGGAATGTTGACTGGAATGCCCACCTGGAGTAGTAAGTTGAGTGGAGTGCAGCAACTTTTTTGTGTGGTAGCTGGAGTGACTGCTACTCACCCTTAAGTGTAACTGCATGAGCCACACTGGGAATGTGCTTATAAAAACTTGGGTCCAGAGTTCTGTTCTTCTTGAGGCCCAGACCCTAGCTGATTAAAAACCCACTGTTTAAGATGGGTTGTTAAACTTCATTTCATGACAATGCCTGTCACCATTTATCATATGCCTGTTAGAAATTAATGTTTCCAACAAAGCCCTTCCACTGAGAAAAGTAAATAAATATTTACCATATTTGCCAGTGCATTAGACACTTTTTTCTTGAAAACAAGTTTCTAATAATTACCGTGCATCTAGTGCAGTGGTAGTACAGATGCCTAGGCCTACTGGTGTGGAGTTAACCCATTTAAGCCGATAAAAAATGAAAGTTAGAATTTCATGTTGCTGCTTTGCTATATGCATAATGTGAAAGGAAACTGCAGAAATTTGATAAAAAAAAACTCCATATGTGTAATTTCTTACATTTTATTGCAAAAAATCTGTTGTTGCACAAATGCAACAAGTGGCGGTCCGACCACATTACATTTTGCGTAAACGCAACTGTTAGCATGTACTAACAAAAACATAAGAAAGAAAAAACCCTTGATTTGAACATATACGAGTATGGGCACTATGGGAAACAAGTTTACTCTTTTTCACATAAAAAAGTCAAAGGAGGGTCCTAGGATACAATTCTTGGCAAGGAAGAAAAATTGAAAAAAACAGATACATTTCACTTCTGATACATGATAATAATTTCTTCACTAAAAAAGAAATATGAGAATTACTTCACTATAAATGAAAGAAAACCAGTGATTAGAACCCCTGGAGAGAGAGAGAGAGAGAGAGAGAGAGAGAGAGAGAGAGAGAGAGAGAGAGAGAGCTATAATATAGTTATCGAAAAAGAAATAGTACAACCTAGATACATTTTCATAGGATTCCGCTGGCCTACATGGTATGATACTGTACTGAACACTTTTGATGCAGGTATACTTTACATTTCTTGCATATGAATACAGTCTGAGTGTTACATAACTGACAACAACAGCACCTTGGAGGATCTGTCTTCACGATGTGATGCCCAACATTATCATACCATATTTGTGCAGATATACCTGCAACACTGAGAACTGATTGTGATCTTTCTGGGTTATTTGGCTTTTTGCCATGATTCTGTAGCCATTCAGTAGCAGCAGCACATATGAATGACAACATATCCTCTTTGTACCCTCCTTCCCTTGCAAAAATCCAGGCATTATTTACACATACTGTAATCAGGTAAGTGACGATTGGAATGTACCACTTTTTCCCACGAATTAAAAGCCAGTACTGTGCAATATTTTGATCTAGTCTATCAACACCACTCATTTTCCAATTATACTGATGGATGGCATTTGGCATCAAAACATTCATACGTTTCTTTTGAGAAGCAACATAACGTTCAGCCTTCACTACTGGTGATACACCATACTCAGATGATGCAATGGTAACAATGGCATTATCATGCCAGCGTGCTGCAATTATTCCTGATTCAGCATCACAAAAATGTTCTTCAGATTCCCTAGGTAATTTCATAAACTTTGCAGGATTAGTAAATGGGCATTTTTCAATTCGGTTTTTTCTTAGTGTGCCAGTAGCATCATGGCCCCCCGCTTTTGATTTTTTCGATAAGTTTGAGTGATGTAAAGAAGTTATCAAAGTAAAGGGATAACTTCTTTATTGGATATTATTTTTCTATAACATCCAAAACATCAAGAACAACTTTTCCACCAAGTCCATAAGCTGGCATAACCCTTATTCTTAGCACCATCTTTGCCTTGATAAAACAGATATATACAAAAACATAACCATTTGGATCAGCTGCAAAACCCATGCTTTATAACCCCATCGCACAGGCTTTCCATGAATGAACTTGCTTAGTCAGATATCGACCAAAATAGGGGATCATTGACTCATCAATAGAGTTATTACTTGGCCCAAATACTTCCCTGTATTTGAGAAAGTTATCATTCAGGATTTCCATGAACAGAGGAAACTCTGCCATACTTGTCATTTTTGGGAAGCTTTGTGTTGTCTGCATGAAAGAACTTCATTATCTCATCAAAGCGATCCTGATGCATGGAGTCAGCAATAAGCTCATTGTAGACATCTGGCTGTCTCTGCAAATGCAGTCTGCGACGTGGAACACAACAGTACCCTGGCACCAACAAAATTCCTTTGAAGGTTTTCATTTCATCACTTGTTAACGTGAATGAATGTTTACCATTCTGGATAGCTTAGTTCACAGTTTGTTTCAGTAGGTGGTCAATTGCTAATACATCCAAGAAAAGCTCAAATGTCTGACTAGGCTTATGCGGAATATCAGCAACTGATGGTTTGCGTGGATAACATGGGACATTTCTCTTTTCTGGGAGATCTTGTGCTTTCCATTTTCTGAGTTTTATTATTTTCTTTTTCTGGGATTCTTGTCCTTCAGCACATTCATCTGCATTATCTTGTGACTCTAAAGATTCTATCACTGCCAAAGCAGTTAATTGTGTTGAAGGAAGATAAGAGATATCCACGCTTTCTTCTTCGCCAGAATCTTCACTGTCACAGCACCATCATTTGCAGGTATGATGTAAAGGTCATGTACTTCAGTTTGTTTTACCATTCCACTGGGTTCATCTTCATCACTAACTTCACTCTCGTCAGACATGGTAGGTTTCTCTAGCTCATCTAGAATGTTGTTCAACTTCACTTTTCTGAAAAAAAAAAAAGAGAAAATATATTGCGTAAAATTTGTGTACACAACATGTATGCTGTCAAAAAACAATGCTAGGCTACACGTATATATCTATTCACTGCAATCACATGTGCAAAAAAGATACTATGCATTGCAAAATAACTACATCAATGAAGAAGCCGGTGCCGATGCTTGCGTTAGCACAACATTGATGAACAACTAGGTGCCGATGGTTGCATTAGCACAACTTTTCTTTGTAATTTTTTTACACAACTGTCATCAGCATCATATCAAATAAAACTTCGTTGAAAAGGGTTCCTTCATCAAAAGAAACAGAAGATTACTGTGAAATAGATATGAACAAATATTTGATAATGATTTTCTTTACTCATCTCCTTTTTGATGAAGACATCGTTTTTCAGAAAGTGGAGCTTTTTTCACTGACTTTTCCCCTAAAATGGTGAGATGTCAGGAATCATATGGATCTTCCACTGGGAGTTCTGGATGTCTACTGGCAACAGAAGCAGCTACAGGGTGCAGCATGTTGTCCTTTCAGTGTTGCTCAACATCATGTTATAGCTTGCGTGTTACGTTGACGCAACGAGCAGCGCAAATGGGTTAAAGCAGTAATACACTAAGCACAAATATTGTTACTAGTAATAAAATTCTCTCTCTCTCTCTCTCTCTCTCTCTCTCTCTCTCTCTCTCTCTCTCTCTCTCTCTCTCTCTCTCTCTCTCTCTCTCTCTCTCTCTCTCTCCTTCCCTTCCCTTCCCTTCTCTTCCCTTCCCTTCTCTTCTCCCCCTTCCCTTTTCTCCTCTTCCTTCTCTCTCTCTCTCTCTCTCTCTCTCTCTCTCTCTCTCTCTCTCTCTCTCTCTCTCTCTCTCTCTCTCTCTCTCTCTCTCTCTCTCTCTCTCTCTCTCTCTCTCTCTCTCTCTCTCTCTCTCTCTCTCTCATTCCTTTCCCTTGTCCCTTATCTCTGACAGATAATGAGGAGGGGAGGTGACAAGGAGGGAGGTTTGAGACAAGACAAAAGAGGAAGGAAGAGGAAAGGAAGAAGGGGAGGAAGGGACATAACTGAGGAAGGAGAGTACATGGGGTAAGGAACTGTAGGAAGGATGAAGAAGGAGGATGGGAGGACAGGGAGAAAGTAGAGAGAATAAATATAAGCAGCAAGGGTGAGGCGTGAATGAAGAATTAGGAGAGAAGTAGTGAGAAATAAGTATTCTTTTTCCTCTCCTCCACTTCTTTTAATTTTTCCTTCATCCATTTATTTCCCATTTATGCTTCTTTCATCCATTGTCATTCTCAATCAGTCTCTTTCAACTTAGCAATTCTCAGGATTGTTATTCTCTCTCTCTCTCTCTCTCTCTCTCTCTCTCTCTCTCTCTCTCTCTCTCTCTCTCTCTCTCTCTCTCTCTCTCTCTCTCTCTCTCTCTCTCTCTCTCTCTCTCTCTCTCTCTCTCTCTCTCTCTCTCACACACACACACACACACACACACACACACACACACACACACACACAAAGAGAGAGAGAGAGAGAGAGAGAGTCAGTCACACACACACACACACACACACACACACACACACACACACACACACACACACACACACACACACACATACAAGAGTAATAGATGAAGTACAAAACAGAAATGGGTGGGTAGATGCAGTGTATTTGGACATCAAAAAAGCTTTTGATAAAGTTCCACATAAAAGACTATTGTGGAAGATTAAACATAAAAGGACTGAGAGGGACAATGCTAAAATGGATGAGAGACTACTTAAAGGACAGAGAAATGAGAACTGTAATCAGGAACACCTGTTCAAGTTGGAGTAATGTAACAAGTGGAGTACCACAGAGGTCAGTGTTAGCACCCATTATGTTCCAAATATACATCAGTGATATGCAGGAGGATTTTACCAGTTATATTAATCTGTTTGCTGATGATGCAAAATTGCTAAGAGTAATAAAGAGCCACATTGTTTGTATAGAGTTGCAAAGAAATATTGTCAAAATTTATGGGTGGAGCAAGAAGTGAAAATTGGAATTCAATGCTAAGAAATGCCATGTGATGGAATTGGGAAAGAGTAAAAGACCTGCATGGGACTATAAAATGGGGGAGGAAGTAATAATGAGGAGTAAGGAGGAAAAAGATCTAGGAGTGGTATTTCAGGATACCCTAACCCCAGAATGGCATAAATATTAGGGTGGCATTTCATTACAATGATAAGACTATGATGAAAAAAATTATAGCCAATATGCTATGTCCCAGGCTGGAATATGCAGCAGTGGTGTGGTCTCCGCACATGAAGAAAGACATAAAGAAGTTGGAAAGAATTCAGAGGGCAGCTACAAGGATGGTACTGGAGCTGAGAAACCTAACATACAAAGAGAGGTTGAAGGAAATTGGACTACCAACTTTGCAGGTTAGAAGAGAAAGAGGAGATCTAATAACAATGTATGAAATAGTTAACCACATTGAGGAGACAGACAAGCAGGAACTGGTGTTGCTGGAAGAAGATAAAGCTGGATGGACAAGAGGGCACTCAGAGAAGATCAGGAAGAGTCAGTGTTTGAGAGACGTCAAGAAGTACAGTTTTCCACATAGAACTGGATATCTGGAATAGTCTAAATGAGGAGGCTGTTACAGCACCAAATGTGCATAAATTTAAGGAAATTCTGGATAAATATAGATATGGAGACAGGACACTATGAGCCCTGCTCGAACCCTGTATAATAAAACTAGGTAAATACACACACACACACACACACACACACACACAGAGTTGAAGGAAAGTGGGTGGGTGGGTGGGTGGGTGGGTGGCTGAGTAGGATAGATGAATGGAAGGAGTGAGGAAATGGGGAAGAGGTCAGAAAAGGGAGATGAGGGTCAGGAAAAGGGGTGGTGATCAGGAAAGGGAGAGGGAGAGAATGAGGAGGGAAGGATGGAAGAGAGAGAGAGAGAGAGAGAGAGAGAGAGAGAGAGAGAGAGAGAGAGAGAGAGAGAGAGAGAGAACAAAACACATATATGCACACACATGGTTTTAGATGTGATGGTAGTACTGTACAGCCCCATTGCTTCATCACACCAGATGTGAGGACAGAACACACACTCTTAGAGAATTTGGTGAAACTTTTGCTGTTGCCTTAGACATATCAAAAACTTTTGATAGAATCTGGCACAAAGCTTTGATTTCCAAACTACCCTCCTACGGTTTCTATCCTTCTCTCTGTAACTTCATCTCAAGTTTCTTTTCTGACCGTTCTGTTGCTACTGTGGTAGACAGTCACTGTTCTTCTCCTAAATCTATTAACAGTGGTGTTCCTCAGGGTTCTGTCCTGTCACCCACTCTCTTCCTATTATTCATCAATGATCTTCTAAACCAAACTTCTTGTCCTATCCATTCCTATGTTGATGATACCATCCTATACTCTTCCACGTCTTTTCATAGACATCCAACCCTTCAGGAAGTAAACAGTTCATGCAGGAAAGCCAGAGAATGCCTGACTTTTGATCTCTCTAAAATTTCTGATTGGAGCAGAGCAAACTTAGTATTGTTCAATGCCTCAGAGACTCACTTCCTCCATTTATCAACTCGACACAATCTAGACAACTATCCCCTCTTCTTCAGTGACTCTTAACTGTCTCCCTTTTCTACAATGAACATCATTAGTCTGTCCTTTATTTATAATCTAAACTAGAAGCCTCACATCTCATCTCTAGCTAAATCATCTTGTATGAAGTTAGGTGTTCTGCATCATCTCTACCAGTTTCTACTGCCCCCCACCCCCATCCCAACTGCTAACTCTGTACATGGGCCTTATCTGTTCATGTATGGAGTATGGGAGAGAGGGGTTCCACTCACACCACTATTTTAGGGATGGTGGAATCAAAAGCTTTTTGTCTTGTCAACTCCTCTCCTCTAACTGACTGTCTTCATCCTTTTTCTCATTGCTGCAGTGTTGCAGCTCTTGCTATCTTCTACCACCAACTACGTGCCTCCCCTCCTCATGTGCCCTTGCTGCACAAGACTTCCTTCTTTCTCTCACTCCTTCTCTGTCTACCTCTCTAATACATGAGTTAATCAGTATTCTCATTCATTCATCCCTCTTTGGTAAACTCTGGAACTCCCTACCTGCTTCTGTATTTCCATCTTCCTATGACTTGAATTCTTTCAAGAGGGAGGTTTCAAGACACTCTTTTTTTTATTATGATTATTATTATTATTCTATTTGACATTGGTATAGGAATTGGCATCAAGTGGGCTTTTCTTTTTATTAAAAATTTTTGTGTCCCTTGGCCAGTGGCCCGCTCACCTAACACACACACACAGCAGCAGAGGAGCTGACAGGACATGTTTTTCTAGTGCTTTGCATATAGAAGGACGGAATAACACAAATTGCTCATGGTGGAACAAGATATGTTATGAAGATCCTGGAATACCTAGGTGGTAAATAGGGAAGAAAGAAACAGTACCGTGAGTATAGTTATCCTGTCTCTAGCAAAGTTTGGTTTGGTTTGTTTACATTTTGAACAAATATGGCAAAAGGCAGCACCCCAAGAGGTTCATTTGAAGAGTTTTACTGGAGAAGAAAGGGAACTAAATTATAGACTGCAGTGTAGAAAAATTTTGCATATGGAAGAAATGATGGACAAGTTATTGGAGAGAATAAAGGCATTGGAGGAATGCCAGAAGGAGACTGGTAAGGAGTTGGTGACAATTACAGCAAAGTTGATTGAGATGGAAGATAAAAATGAGAAATTAAATGTGGAAAATGACTGTTTAAAGAAACAAATAAAGGAAAAAGTAGAAACTGTTCTGAAAGGAAATGAGGAAATGAAGGCAAGTGTAAAGGATGTGGAAATGAGACAAAATAAGTGGTTAAATGAACTTATATTTGAAGAAGAAACACTAAAGAAAATAATAGAACAACAAGAAAATGAAAAACAAAACCTGAGACAGAAAGTGGTAAATGTTATTAAAGAAGAGAAAAAGTTAGTGAGACACTGTAGAAAAATATAAACAAATAATTGTATTTGGTTTAAAGGAAAAGAAAATAGTAAGCAGAATTCAAAGAGACAAAAAGGAAAAGAACCTGTTGAATAAGTTATTGAAGAAAGTGACAGGTGAAGACAGTCAGGTAGTAAAGCAAGTGGAAGAGTTCCATAGAATTGGGAAATATGAAGAAGAAAAAATGAGACCCATAAGAATAAGGTTTGCAACACAGGTACAAGCAGAGGAAGTAATTAATGGGTCTTGGAGATTGCCTGGAGATGAAGAATATAAGAATGTATGGATAAACAGGGATATGGATGAGACTGAAAGGTTGAAGCAAAAGGAGCTGGTAAATGAGGCTAAACAAAAAAACAAAAACAAATAGAGGTGAAGAAGAATTTTTTTGAAGAGTAAGAGATATTTTAGTGCCCTCTAAGGGGTGTGATGTTCCCTTGTGGCAGACGATAATTATAAATCCTATCACTGGATTAAGAGAAATACAAATACTGACACTTTTATGATTTTTAATAAATAATGGAATAATCCAAAATAATAATAATAAGAAAGGAATTCAGAAATACAAAATAAATGGTAGCGTATTCTTCAATTACATAAAAACTACGATGGAGATATTTTCGCGTTACTGAGTTGTGGGGGAGACCAGAGAATAAATAAATAAATAACAAATATATACCCAAAAAGTATGTATAGACCTGAGGACAGTCTCACACGGTGATCTCGAACCAGGTGGTTTCACTAGTCCCGTGGAGAAAACCAACAAAAAAAAGAAACAAAAAAATGCGAATATCTATCCACTCAGAAATAGTTTATCAACAGGAATATCTGAGGAGAATCCGAGAGGGTCTGAGGAGAATCCGAGAGAGACTGGCTTTAGTAAAATTATTGTTAAATAAACACTTACTTAATATTACAGGAAATGGAGGAGGAGAATATCAGACTGCATGCTCACCTGAGGAGAATCCGAGAGAGACTGGCTTTGCTTGTGAGGAAATCGGCGGGAAACTAAGGATAAAGGTTTCCAATTGGGAAATTTATTAAGAGTTATAATTTTGTTTTTAGTGGGGGGGGCCGACTAGGTTGTGAGTTCAGGGATGAAAAATATGAATAATTAAGTTACTGTTTACTTTATAGTTGTTACTTTAAGAAGTTTAATTCAATGGACTTTTGAAATCAATTGGGGAATTAGTCAAAGTCTGGTATCTCTTCCCGGCTTGCGTAGCAACAGGGGTAACAGGACGGCGAAGCAAAGAAGACTTATCAGATTCGTCAACCTCATTGGCGCGGCGTAATTATCTGGGATTTGTTTGAGCTGGTTTAAGACCTTACCATTATAGAATTAATTTTATCGTATTAAGGGCTCCCCATTCTCTGGGATTAGGTGAAAAATTCGCCTCTATAACCTGGCCAAGCAGGAGAAATTACGTTTATTCACGGGGTAAATTTGTTATAGAAGTGGTCAACACAGTGACGCTGAGAGGGGGGGGGAAAAAAAGCAAGGACAAAAGGACACTGAGGAGAGGAGGGGAAGGGGGGGGATAGTCACATGGTACTGAGATTCTGGTCATCCTCGCACATTACATGGGCCTTAGCCTAGGAAAAAAGTAGAAATATACATAATTAATTTCCCAGCACCACACGAGCCTTTCATCCGTTCTAGAATTTTTCACCTCTCTCTTTTCTCCTTACCAAAAAAAATAAAATAACACCTTCACATCCGAGTATTTAGAACCTCCCCTCACCAACACACAACCAAGCCAGGCTGACGAACTGCACGTGATCTCTGTCGGGAAATAATTCTGACATTCTCTCCCATACAATGGCTTGTGGGCCATATCACCACAATGTCCCTTGGAGACATAACTCGGCTCTTTCTCTCATCTCAAGGAAAAGAAAAGAAATTCCACCCCAACCAGCCTCTTGACCTCCTGTGGTGTGAGGACTTAACCTTAAGTCACTCCGTCACTCTCTGAAACGAGATTCGGCCACCCCAGTACTCGGTTCCTTCCACTCGAACAGTCATTTACTCATCCACACATTCACTCACACCACGAGATACTATAGATGATTACGCGAAGCGCTCGCCACGTCCTGAAGTAATCCACCACAGAATGGCCCGAACGGGTTGTCGAGTGCAGTAGTAGTCTGCGAATTAAAGTGGTTCCTTATTCCTTCTCAAATTCTTACATCACCTCTCACATAGTACCCATACCCGTCATACCACGATTCATTACAACCAGTCCAGCCAGACCATGCAAAAGTAAGGGGGGGGGACTCTATTTACCCCAAGCACTCTGCTCTTTTCTATACCGTTTTTCCAGCGACATTAACATTCCTCAATATAGCGTCTGGGACGGTTACGCACTCTAGGCGGTAACACTTCAGCTTCTATATCAGGTTGGAACACTGTCTCTTGAGCCGCAACTACGTACTCTTCCTCACTGTGAAACTGTTTGATCTTTTCTGCCGCTCTTTGCACCATCTTTCCCGAGAAAGGGTCTTTCACCACATAACCACCGCCTCCTCTTAAAACTTCCACCACCTTATATGGGCCGTCCCAACGAACACACAGTTTCTTACACACTCCTGACTCTGTAGTTTCTCGCTTCACCCACACCAACACCCCAATGTCTACCTTCTGCTCCTTGCGTTTCCTGTTGGCCGCATTACGGTATTTCCGAGTCATTTTCTCGTGTGTTTCCCGGATCAGCCGGCGGACCACATCCACGTCTTGCTCGTCACCATCAACTGCGGGTAGCCTGGCACCCACCACTCGGGGCGCGTGCCGGGAGAAAAACGCGAAGAAAGGTTGTTGGGCGATACTGGTATGGACGGCGGCATTCATAGTGGCCTGACACACAGGGAGTAGGCAAGGCCACCGTAGCGGGTAACCTCGGCACATGGAAGCCAAGATGGATTTGAGCGTGCGATGGAGTCGTTCGGTGATGGCGTTCCCTTGCGGGTGGTAGGGAGTGGTGTAACAGAGGGTGATGAGGTGTTGCTGGCAGAATTGTTGGAAGATCTGGGAGGTGAACTCGCCCCCGTTGTCCAGGACGATGGAGTGAGGAGTCCCGAAGTCGGTAATGTACTGCTGCAGCGCCTCTACAATTCCCTCTGATAGTTTGTTTTTGAGTGGATAGAACTTCACAAATCGGCTAAAGTGATCTACGATAGTCAACACATATCGGTAGCCACCACTGCCTGCAATCATATCCGTCAGGTCTATACCTATCCTATCTAAGGGCTTCTCTACTGAAGGTAATTCCTGATAAGGCTGCTGTAACCCTGGAGAGGTTTTAAATCTTTGACAGGTAAGGCAATTCTTTACGTACTGGGTTACATCAAACTTGAGATTACACCAGTAAAACAATTCTTCGGCCTTTTTAATTGTCTTTTTCTGACCCAGGTGGCCAGAAAGCTCATGTGCATGTTCTAAAGCTTTAGGAATCAGAACCTGAGGAACTACCAATGAATAATGAATGCTGCCATCAATGTTTTCCTTAGCGTAGTACAGCAACTCATCAATTATAGTGAACTGGTGCAATATACTCTTATGATACTTTTTGGTAGGTATAGACCCTCCTTCCAGATACTCTATCATGTCTCTCCACTTAATTTCTTCCCTTTGTTGAATCTTGATTTGTTCTAAAGTCAGGCCTAAATAGTTTGGAGTAGGACATCGCTGAATGATCCTCACTGGGCGAGAGAGCTGATCGGCCACGTAGTTATACTTTCCCTTCACATATTGGATGTTGTATTGGTATTCTCTCATCTCTAGTATCCAGCGGTTCATCCTGGCAGATTTGGTCTTTCTCTTAAATATACTAGTAAGGGGCTGATGATCTGTGAATATAGTGAAGCTAGTTCCCCACAAATAATGATGGAAGTGTCTACAAGAGAGAAGTACTGCCAAGGCTTCTTTATCTGTAGCTGAGTACCTATTCTCAGTGGAGTTTAATTTTTTTGAAAAATAGCCCAAAGGTCTGACGGACCCATCCTCCTGAGTTTGACTTAAGACGCCTCCTACGTGGGTATTACTGGCATCAGTTGTTAAAATGAACGGCTGCTTACTTTGCGCTCTCGCTAGTATAGGGGCCTGGGCAAGAGATCTTTTTAAGGTATCGAATGCCTCCTGACACTTGTCTGTCCAAAGGAAAGGTTGATCTTTTTTCTTTAGGTTGGTAAGTGGAGTGGCTATTTGAGCAAAATTACTGATGTGTTTCCTATAAAATCCTGCCATACCTAAAAATCGTCTCACTTCCTTGACCTTAGTGGGCGGTTTCATTTCCAATACTGCCTCTACATTCTTTGGGTCGGGTTGACTACCTTCTTGTGAAATTTTATGACCAAGAAACGTAACTTCAGTCTTTGCCATTTCGCATTTAGATAAGTTAAGCTTGACTCCGTTTTCTTTAAGTAAAGCGAAAGTTTCACTGAGTCTTTCGCTGAGTGTGGTGAAGTCTGAAGCCCAAATGATTAGGTCGTCTAAGTAATTTTTCATGCAACCCTTCTTCACGAGAGGAGCTAACAATGAGGCCATATGTCTAGTAAAGATAGCTGGAGAACAGCTTAATCCAAAAGGTAGCCTTTTAAACCTATAGAGAGTCACCCCATCACTGAAGGCTGTGAGGTCTCTGCTACCTTCCTCCAATAGAATTTGAAAATAAGCCTCCCTCATATCTAGCGTGGCATAGAACTGATGGCCAGCTGCTTGTTCAACTAATTCTTCTAGGCGGGGAAGCGGGTAAATGTCAGTAGTTAGGTGTTTGTTGACATGTCGGTAGTCAAGGCACATTCTTTTACTTCCATCCGGTTTATTGACTAATACTATAGGAGAGAGCCATGCAGATGTAGATTTTTCAATGATATCTCTGTTCTCCATATCTGTTAACATGTTTGATATCAGGGTTTTTGCTTCCTCAGGGTATCGGTACCTAGGACCACGACTAGGCTCTGGATTAGAGATATTAATTTTAGCAGGAGGCCCTTTCATTAATCCAAGTTCGTTTTTGTCTACTATGAATAAATCATGGTGATTGAGAATGATATCTTTTAAGATTGTTTTCTGCTCTCTAGTAAGGTTACTCCATTTCTGTTGTCTTATCAACTCCTCGAGTCTTTGTGGCCTACTCTTTGATTCCTGACACCTTGTTTGGTCATTGTGTGGCAACAGATCATTGTGGATTTCTAGGGAAGGAGTGGCTTGCTTTTGGTGGATGACTCTGATCGTCGGGGAGGAGATGTTTTCAAAAGTGCCTAATAGGGTTCCTGGTTTGATTGTTTTCCGGCCCTTAGTATCATTAATAAATGGGAGGGGGACCTTTTTATTCTCATCTACTGTCACAATCAAGGGGTGATGATTAGGCGTTAAACATGGCTGAGGCTGGACTAACAAAGTTTCTCCTGGGTTTTCTTTCACCGAGATAGGAAGAAACTGAGCTCGGTAGGGATCAAGTTTGATGGTATGAGTTAGCCGGATGTGATCTGTTTGACTTGGAGTGGTAGGAAGAATAGGTACCTCGTGAACTCGTTCCACCTTGCCTTTCTGCCTTTTGATATGATTAACAAGGTATGTGGTTTTACCCCACTTTACTGTATTTGTCTTACCATTCCATTGAAAAGGAGCTTGTGAAAGTATGTCTGTCCCGAGTAAGACGTCAGCGTCAAGGTAGCTATTCGGGACTACAGGGCACCATTGTTTGTGTATAGTCTCTTCACCTACTCCTATCTCTAGTAAGGTCATCCCCAAGATTCGTAAGGGTGAACCAGTTACCCCTTGTAGTATAGGTACTGCTCGCCTTTGTGATATAGCTCCTTCTAATTTCTCTACCGCAGCCTCTGTGATTAAAGTATAGCCGCTACCAGTGTCAATGACAGCTTTAAGAATTTTCTTGTTAACTATGAGATTGACAGCGGGGGATGTGAATCCCTGGGTGAGTCATATATTCTGATTTGGTTTTCCGGGGCAGTTTTTATTTCCTCTCCAGCATCCATGCTGTCTACAGTCAAAACATGATCCACGGGCAGGTTTTCTCCAGCACTCCCTCAGCGTGTGACTATGGGTTCGACAGTGTGAGCAATATTTAGCGGGTTGTGTTGGAGAGGGGGAGGTTCTCAACCTTCCTACTTGATCAGTGAGACTTTTAATCTGCTGCTTAAGTTCCCAAATTTCCTTTGATTCCTTGGATGTTGCATTTGTTAGGTCTGGGGGATTTTGAGTTATTGGGTCAGGGCTACCAATGAGTTTTGAATTAGATTTTTCCAGTTCAGGTTTAATTCTAGCAATGGGGGAAGTATGGGCAGCCTCGAGCAGTTGGCGCTCATGTTCTACCCTGTCAATAAATTTATTAAGAGGATAATCCTCATCCAGGAAATCTTCTAGTCTAGCCTTTGCTTCTTGGGTTAAGCCCTGCCACAACTTTCTTTTGATAATTTTCTTACATTTAGGGAGTTTCTCTCCTGGAAAACTCGTCTCTAGAGTGGCATATTTGCAAGTGAATTTGTTGGCAAATGCTTGGGGAGATTCTACCCAATCATATGTCTGTGCGTCTATGTCTCTCCACGCCCTGTCAAAGTTAACCTCTTGGGAGAATTGTGATAGAAGCAATTGTTTAATACTATTCCAGGTGTGACAATGATGTAAGGTTTGATGGTTATGTATGAGAGCCGCAAGCTCACTGCTGACCCTACTCTTTGCAATTTGCACTTTGCGGGTGTCCTCATTGCTACTTTGCTCCACCAGTTCAATGAAAATTTGCAATTGGGTAGTTGAGTCAAGACCTTGTAGGTGGTGGAGTTCAAGAATTGGGATATCTCGGGGTTTGGTGGGAGTGCTAGGTGCTCTGTGCAAATTAGGGATGTTAGCCAAGCGCCCAATTACCTGATTTTGTTGATTTAAGATTTGCTTTAGTTCCTCTACTTCCTGTTCTAAAGTGTTCAAGTCTTTCCCTTTACTTTCATGTTTAACTGCTCCCAGGCTCTCTCTGGTGTTATGATCCATTAAGTCCTGCCACGGGTCTAATCCACCCCTTGGGAGGCGAACATTATCAGTCATCTTTGCTCACATGGAAGTTTAACGTACTGGGTGTAGAACACAATCTCTCAGGGTGATTGTTAGGTGACCTGCGATACACAGTATGCGCTCAGGTTTTCTTCTTCCAGGACAATGTGTTCTACTCCACTGCCTCTCTATTGCTACTGTGACCTTCAATAACTCTTTTGATCTTACTGATTACTTGAGCTTGGCCTCTCTCATCCCAGTGAACACCATCCTTGCTCAGTTCTTGTACAAATTGAATATTATTAAAATGAATGTTTGGGGTCTTCAGGGCTCTCTTTACTCTATTATTGATTCCTACTTGGAATTTCTTATATTTCTCCACTAATATTCCCCTAGGGTTGGTCCTGGGTTCAATTTGGCAGACATGCACTAGTGATTGGCATTTGGCAGTGATTTCTTTGATGATGTTCTTAACATCGGAGAAAATCCTAGCGGGATTGGTAGATGTTTCTATGTCGTTGCTGCCTATCCACAAGATGGTCAAGTCATGTTGCCACTCGAGTACTCGATTTAACCGATCATCCTCAAGGAAAGTCCTAGCCTTTGCTCCAGGGGCTCTGAATATCCTAATTTGCACATTTGTTACCTCTAGATGCCGGGGAATCTGGCTATGCCCTACAAGTGCCACCTTCAACATTTACACTTATTTCCAGTCTCCACCTCTTTCGGTCAGTCGCAAAATAAATGCCACCGCTGCTCACCAGTTTAGTGCCCTCTAAGGGGTGTGATGTTCCCTTGTGGCAGACGATAATTATAAATCCTATCACTGGATTAAGAGAAATACAAATACTGACACTTTTATGATTTTTAATAAATAATGGAATAATCCAAAATAATAATAATAAGAAAGGAATTCAGAAATACAAAATAAATGGTAGCGTATTCTTCAATTACATAAAAACTACGATGGAGATATTTTCGCGACTACTGAGTTGTGGGGGAGACCAGAGAATAAATAAATAAATAACAAATATATACCCAAAAAGTATGTATAGACCTGAGGACAGTCTCACACGGTGATCTCGAACCAGGTGGTTTCACTAGTCCCGTGGAGAAAACCAACAAAAAAAAGAAACAAAAAAATGCGAATATCTATCCACTCAGAAATAGTTTATCAACAGGAATATCTGAGGAGAATCCGAGAGGGTCTGAGGAGAATCCGAGAGAGACTGGCTTTAGTAAAATTATTGTTAAATAAACACTTACTTAATATTACAGGAAATGGAGGAGGAGAATATCAGACTGCATGCTCACCTGAGGAGAATCCGAGAGAGACTGGCTTTGCTTGTGAGGAAATCGGCGGGAAACTAAGGATAAAGGTTTCCAATGGGGAAATTTATTAAGAGTTATAATTTTGTTTTTAGGGGGGGGGGGGCGACTAGGTTGTGAGTTCAGGGATGAAAAATATGAATAATTAAGTTACTGTTTACTTTATAGTTGTTACTTTAAGAAGTTTAATTCAATGAACTTTTGAAATCAATTGGGGAATTAGTCAAAGTCTGGTATCTCTTCCCGGCTTGCGTAGCAACAGGGGTAACAGGACGGCGAAGCAAAGAAGACTTATCAGATTTGTCAACCTCATTGGCGCGGCGTAATTATCTGGGATTTGTTTGAGCTGGTTTAAGACCTTACCATTATAGAATTAATTTTATCGTATTAAGGGCTCCCCATTCTCTGGGATTAGGTGAAAAATTCGCCTCTATAACCTGGCCAAGCAGGAGAAATTACGTTTATTCACGGGGTAAATTTGTTATAGAAGTGGTCAACACAGCTTTTGAAGCTGCTGCTGGCCGCACACTACCAGCGGAAAACTTTGAGATGTCTATGCCGGACATGCGGAGAATGGTCCTGACCCAACGGGCAATAGTGTCTTTGGAAACTGATTTGTGGGGTTTTATGAAGCTAATGAGGAGCCTGGCATCAGTGTGCATCTCATCCTGTCTAAGCTCTTTAGTCACATCAATGTACCTCAGGAGAGTGCTACAGACACATAATCGTGGATCCTTAGGGTAACGATGGAATGTGACCCTGTTGATGTTAAAATTTGGTCTGGATTGTTTAAGAGTGCCCCCCAACTGTACTGAAATGGAATGTTCATTAATGAGCATGTCTCTGATTAACATTAGTTGTAAAGTTTGAATTCTGGCAGCTTGAGTTAAGGCCATCATCATAACCAATTTTAGCATTAATTCTTTAAGGGTTAATGCATGTAAGGGGAACATGGACCTTAGTTGCTCTAAGACAGGTTGGACGTCCCAAGTGTCAGTGTACCTGGGCTGAGGAGTTCTAAGATTGAAAACCCCTCTCATGAATCGGATGACCAAAGGGTGATTTCCTGCCCTGCATCCGTCCACCACAATGCCGAGAGAAGACAGGGCACCCCTCGCAGTGTTCACACACTCATAACCCACACCCCTGTCAAAGGTTTCCGTCAAAAAATTTACAATGTGACCTACAGTTGGAGAAGTGGGATCGACATTCCGTCTACCACAAAACAACGACCACCTCTGGACATGTGGGCGGTATTGCCTCTCAGTACCTGGTTTCCAGGAGGCAAGTATGATGTCCGCAGCCGCCGGCGAAACTCCTCGTTTCTGCAAGTTTTCCCTGACAGAAGGCATGCCATGAGCCTCGTGTGGGACATGATGGGGTGTGGATCTGTTGTGGACGGGTGTGTTAGAACATTCCTCCTGTTCGTTATCAAACGTGGGAAGTCTATTAGCAACTGGAGCAGCATGCCCATCCAACACTGGGACGGCCACAGAGGAACCACCATCCAGCCTCGTGCTTGCTCCGCACGTAACTTCTGAAGGCACCTAGCAATTAATGAGAATGGGGGGAAAATGTAAGACAAATCAAAGTTTGACCAGTTCAAGGAAAAAGCATCAAAATATTTAGCCTCCGGATCTGGCAACCACGAACAGAATGTATTAACCTGTTTGTTAAGCCTTGAGGCAAATAAATCAATGGACGGTGTCCCAAAAATATTACACAAGGTAGAAAAAATGTGTGAGTCGAGTTTCCACTCATGTCTGTCATTAATCTTGCGAGAGGCTACATCAGCCAAGGTGTTGTCCTTCCCCGGTATGTGCGAGCATGTAACCCATGAGTCATGTTCCAGACACCAATCCCAAATCTGGGTAGCAACATCATTACAGGACTTGGACTTTGTGCCTCCCATTTCATTGACATAGTTTATGGCAGTGGTATTATCACAAAAAACTCTAACATGTCTACCTTCCAGCTCATGTTCAAATGCTTGCAAAGAGAATAGAATGGCTTTCATCTCCAGGATGTTAATGTGAAGCTCCTTTTCATCCAGGGACCAAGTACCACTTGTAATCTGACACCCCAAATGACCCCCCCAACCAAGGCTGGAGGCATCAGTAAATAAATCGATGTCAGTACCTGGCCTAAAAATGTGTCTGTGGTGTCTGTCCACATTGTCTAACCACCAGGAAAGGTCTAGTTTCATGTCTGCAGTAATATTCAAAGGCCTGTCAAAATTACCATACTCCTGTTTCAAAGCGGCAATTTTTCCCCCCTCCAACTTCCTGTAGTGAAGTTTACCTAACTCCACTGCTGGGATCGCAGCCACCATGAGGCCGATCACCCTGGCCACCTCTCGAATGGGGGCAACATCTTTACACAAAAGTTCTGCACATCCTTGGCGAATTTTGATTAGTCTACGCTCAGGTAAAGAGGCAGTCATGAACTTGGTGTTAATAACATTGCCTAGGTATTCAATACATTGTGTGGGGGTGAGAACAGACTTCTCCATATTGATACAAAAGCCTAACCTCTGCAACAGAGAAATGGTGGCCTGAATCGCCTGAAGACATCCTGAGTAAGAGTTACTGCAAATTAATGTGTCATCTATAAAGCTGGTGATAGTGTATCCTTCCTGCCTTAAAGTAGCAAATACTGGCTTCATCAGTTTGGTGAAAAGCCGAGGTCCCTCAGAAATGCCATTAGGGAGGCAGGTGAATTGATAGATAACACCTTGCCATGTAAAACATAAAAATCATTGTTGCTCATCTGCAACCCTAACAGAATAATAAGCATGCCTGAGATCGACAGAAGCCAAAAAATCACCCTGGTTGATGAGCCTGATGGCCTGTTCAAAATTTTCCATTTTAAAATGTTTATATGGTATGTATTTGTTTAACCTCTCCAAGTTAAGAACCAGGCGAAATTCCCCGTTTTTCTTTTCTCGCAAAAAAATAGGAGAGATAACCTGCTGAGTTTGTTTGTGTGTGACTTTAATGACTTTAAGCTGTAAAAGTTTTTTGATCTCTCCAGAAATTATCCCCTGTTGCACAGTGTTGAATCTGTATTCCAAATCATTAAAAAATAAAGGATGAACACTATCGACATCAATATCAAGGTGGCAATGCTGAACAATATCCAAAATGACAGGGTCACTGGTAATTTTACGCCACTCATGCAGGAAAGAGTGTAGTCTGCCAGCTTCAAAACATGCACTTGCCTGTAAGTTTACTGGGGCTGCCTGCTGCGGCCGCCCCGGCCCTTGGAGTTTTTTGGCTCCACATCCTGACGAGTGGAAGGCAGTCGTGGGGCAGCCCTGGAGCCATACCTCTGTTGCCCGTAGGGTTGGAACCTGGCGTAATATCCCCTACTAGCAGGCTTGTTCCAATATCCACCAGGGCGTTTACCTGCGAACTTGCTAGTAAAGGCAGGCTTTTTCTACGAGAATTTACTCCACAGTTTCTCCGCTTCCTCAATTTGTCTGGCAGACTGGGACACATCGTCACCGAACAGAAAGCGAGTAATTGTCACCTTATCTGAACAAAGATGAGCATATTTATAGTTTATCTCGCGTTTCATGACAAAACGCCTGGCCAAATTGTTCCTGTGATTGGCATTGCCTAGCAATGCCAATGCACCATTTAGCATGCTCACCTCATGTGCCAACTTGGGGTTACCTTCCTGTTCAGCCAAATCATCCAGTACCACTAAGGATTTGGTGATAATGGTTGAAGCCCGCAGGATGTCCTTATTTACCTCCTTCAAGCGGAAGTCTGTCTTCCTGGCATCCAGCTTCAGGGCCTCCAACACCTGTGGGTTGCATTCCACTGGTGCAAGAGCATGGCAGTTATTAGGCCTCTTGACAACATCGTCCTCACACATGGCCTTGTAGTCCTCCTCTCTCATACCATTATCAAAGAGAAAGTTTACCATCTCTGCCACTCTATTGTCAATGTCAGCAACCACCGTGTCAGAAGGACCAAAGGCCTTAGTGTCCTGAATTAAGGTGCTGTCAGCAGGGGCGGCAGGCATCGACACTGCCTCATCCTCACTCATCCTGGCCGAGAAACCAGAAAAAGTGGCAGAACAAGGAGGCGACAAACCCCAGCCCCCCAGAGTACTGTCCTCCACAGGTGTACATCATAAGTTTTCAACATACCTGAAAAGAAACCTCAAGGTGTACATCATATGTTTTCAACATACCTGAGAAAGAAAATATGGAATGTAATGAGCAATAGAAAGATGACACAATCATTTGTTGGTTAGATACATCATAATTGTGACATACACACACTCACACACACATCGTGGAGTGAAGAAATGCTACAGTTAGCTATGGTGAATATAATGGACCAATGGGTGGAGGAATTTATAAGATACAGAGGGGAGGAGGAACCATCTATGCTAGACCTGGTATTCACAAAAAAACTGGAGCTCAGTCCAACCATTAAATACTTAAGCCCAATGGGAAAAAGTGACCATGTGTTGTTAGAAGTGGTACTACAAGATTGGGAGTTCTACCTTTTTTTTCTTTTTTTTTATGTAAGAGGGACACTGGCCAAGGGCAACAAAACTCCAATGAATAAGAAAAGCTCACTGAGATGCCAGTCCCATAAAAGGGTCCCAAGCAATAGTAAAAAATTCAAGAATAAGTGTATTGAAACCTCCCTCTTGAAGGAATTCAAGTCATAGGAAGGTGGAAATACAGAAGCAGGCAGGGAGTTCCAGAGTTTACCAGAGAAAGAGATGAATGATTGAGAATACTGGTTAACTCTTGCATTAGAAAGGTGGACAGAATAGGGGTGAGAGAAAGAAGAAAGTCTTGTGCAGCAGGACTGTGGGAGGAGGGGAGGCATGCAGTTAGCAAGATCAGAAGAGCAGTTAGTATGAAAATAACATTAGAAGACAGCTACAGATGCAACATTGTAGTGATGAGTGAGAGGCTGAAGACAGTTAGAGGAGAGGAATTGATGAGACGAAAAGCTTTAGATTCCACCCTGTCTAGAAGAGTGGTATGAGTGGAACCCCCCAGACATGTGAAGTATACTCCATACATGGACGGATAAGGCCCTTGTACATAGTTAACAGTTTGGGGAGTGAGAAAAACTGGTGGAGACATCTCAGAATGCCTAACTTCATAGAAGCTGTTTTAGCTAGAGATTTCCAGTTCAGATTATAAGTAAAGAACAGACCGAGGATGTTCAGTGTAGAAGAGGGAGACAGTTGAGTGTCATTGAAGAAGAGGGGGTAGTTGTGTGGAAGGTTGTGTTGAGTTGATAGATGGAGGAATTGAGTTTTTGAGGCACTGAACAATACCAAGTTTGCTCTGCCACAATCAGAAATTTTAGAAAGATAAGAAGTCTGGCATTCTGTGGCTTCCCTAAGGAAGCCACAGAAGGAGTACTATAAAAATGGGTGACTAAATCACACAAAGACAAATTTTACAGAGTTAAGAAAATTCTCTGGGAATATTGATTGGAAAGGACTTGTGGAAGTCAAGACAGTGCAAGAGAAATACAAAACATTCCTGAAAAAGTACAATGAGGGTGTGCAGAAGTATGTAGCTGTATATTAAGTAAGGAGGAGCAAACGTATTTGGTATTTTACTCCAGATGTGCAGAAACTAAGAAGAGAAAGGATATAGCTTGGAAGAAACTGAAGAAACAAAGAAATGAAAATAATAGAGAGTAGTATAAGGAGGCAAGGAATGAGTATGTTAGAATAAGAAAAGAGGAGGAGAAACAATTTGAAAAGGATGTGGTAAAGAAATGTGAAGAAGAGCCCAAGCTTTTTTACAGATATATAAATGGAAAGATGACAAGCAGAGAGACCATTAACAAGATAGTAAAGGAAGGAAGGATATATCAAACAGCAGAAGAGATGAGTGAAATTGTGAATGAGAGTTTCAGGTCTATGTTCAGTGTGGAAGTGGATTTAACAGAACCAAATGAGGAGGTGAGGCAGGGTTGTTATGGGAAATCTTGATGTAAAAACATGAAATTGGCAAATTGTTAGAGAAGCTGAATATCCCAGACTGGAATATGCAGCAGTGGTGTGGTCTCTGCATATGAAGAAAGACATAAAGAAGTTGGAAAGAATTCAGAGGGCAGCTACAAGGATGGTACTGGAGCTGAAAGACCTAATGTATGAAAAGAGGCTGAAGGAAATGGGACTGCCAACTTTGCAAGTTAGAAGAGAAAGAGGAGATCTAATAATGATGTATAAAATAGTTAACAGCATTGAGAGCATTAACAGCAATTGATGTATAAAATAGTTAACAGCATCTGATGTTACTGGAAGAAGATGAAGCTGGACGGACGAGAGGGCACTCAAAGAAGATCAGGAAGGGTCAGTGTTTGAGGGACATCAAGAAGTTCAGTTTTTCACATAGAACTGTGGATATCTAGAATGGTCTAAATGAGAAGATTTTTACAGCACCAAATGTGCATAATTTTAAGGAAATGCTGAATAAATATAGATATAGAGACAAGACACCATGAGCCCTGCTTGAACCCTGTATTATACAACT
Organism: Scylla paramamosain; assembly: GCF_035594125.1. Classification (NCBI taxonomy): domain Eukaryota; kingdom Metazoa; phylum Arthropoda; class Malacostraca; order Decapoda; family Portunidae; genus Scylla; species Scylla paramamosain. Next base: position 5,828,323 of record NC_087181.1, read on the forward strand.
AGGTAAACACAAATAAGTAAATTGAGAGTTGAGAGTAGAGGCCCAGTCAAAAAATGAGTAGAAAACACGAGAACAAGTGTGGAGATTCATTTGGAAAGTTGTGGATATGAAAGTGAGGAAAAGGTGGCACAAAGATGCCATGGAAGATAACCAAGCAGAAGCTTAAAATTGATGTATACAAATATAGATGGTTTAGTGTTGAGCCTATTGAAACTAAAAGACTACCTAAAGAACAATAAACCACATGTGGTACATTTAACGTGTCCCTTCTACGTAAAAAAAAAGTGGAAATCAAACTAAGAGGAAATAAAGTTGAGATTTGCAAAGGAAGGATATAGCACATGGAGGAGAGACAGAAAAGGAAAGGCAGGAGGAGGAGTGATGATATTGATAAAAGAGGATATTGTTGTTGAGGAAGTGGAATATGGTGATGGAATGGTGGAAACTTTGAGTGTTGTGAATAAGATCAAAGAAAGTGAAAAAAAGAAAAGTTATTGTGATGTACATACCACCAAAAAACTAATTCATGGGAGACCAAAAGATATAAAACTATGCAACTAGAAACAAGAAATAGTATAGAGGAAATGATAAGGAAAAGTAACAAAGTGCTCTTAGTAGGTGACTTCAGCACTAAAGGAATTAACTGGGAGGAGATGAAAGTGAAAAAAAATGTCACGTCATGGAGCGAAGAGCTTTGATGGTGAATACAATGAGACATTGGGTGAATGAATCTACAAGATGCAGAGGAGAAGAAGATCCATCACAGTTGGACTTAGTGTTTACAGAACCTCAGAAAGTAGACTAAGTATACGTTGTCTGAGTCCACTGGGAAGAAATGATCATGTGACATAAGAAATAGTATTACAGGAGAAAACAGTGTTACACAGGAATGAACAATTTAGAAATGGGAGACAGAACTATGCTAAGGCAAACTTTGCAGAGCTTAGTAACTTTTATGGAAAAATTAACTGGAGAAAGCTATTCAAAGGTAAAGTAGTGGAAGAAAAGTATGAGATTTTTTGAGCAAGTGTAGAGATGGGGGTGCAACAGTTTGCACCAAGTTATAAAATGAAAATTAGGAAGCATGAATGGTATAATGCCAGGTGTGTAGAAGCAAAAAAGAAAAAAGGACAGGGCATGGAGGAAAAGGATGAGACAACTGAACAGAAATACTAGGGAAGAATACAGAAATGCGAGGAATGAATATGATATAATAAGAAGAGAAGAAGAAAGAAATTTTGAAAGTGACAGTAAGTAAACGCAAGGAAGAGCTTCTACAGATACATAATTGGAAAAATGAAACAGGAATGACATAAGCAAGTTAGGAAGAGAAGGAAGAATTTTTGAAACTACTGAGGAGATGAGTGAACTAATAAATGAGAGTTTTCAATCTGTGTTTACAAAGGAAACTGATTTTGTAGCACTAAAATTGGTATCACTGAATGAGGGAATACTGAAGATACAAGCAAAGAGACAAGAGACCAAGAAACTGCTGGAAAAGCTGGATGTTAGAAAAACTGTGGGAACAGATCAAGTAAATAGATGGATATTAAAAGAATGCAGAGAACAAATGGAAGAGCCCATATGGGATATAATCAATAGCTCATTGAAAGAAGGAAAAGTAGCAAGGGAACGGAAAGAGCTAACATAGTCCCAATATACAAAGGGGGAAATAAAATGGAATCATTTAATTACAGACCAGTGTCACTAACAGGTATTGTAAGCAAGCTTTGTGAAATAGTAATTAAAGATAGATGGGTGCAATATTTAGAAGATGAAAAGATAATTACAGAAAAGCAATTTGGATTCAGGAAAGGGAGATCCTGTGTCACAAATTTACTGAGCTTTTATATAAAAGCAAGAGTAATTGATGGAGTGCAAGAAGAGAGGGATGGATGGGTTGATGTGGTATACTTGGATCTCAAAAAAAGCATTTGATAAAGTTCCTGCAAAAGTCTTATGTATAAGTTAGAGAATGAAGGAAGACTAAAGGGAGCAACACTGAGATGGATGGAGGACTATTTACAAGGGAGGAAAATGAGACATAAATTCAAGTTATTGTGAAAGTTTTAAGTGGGGCACCTGTTGTGTTTCAAATATATGTAAATGGTATGGCAGATGATTTAAATAGTTATATAAACCCTTATGCTGATGATGGTAAAATAAAAATAATAAATAATGAAAATGAACTATTGAAATCTGGAATGATTTGAAGGAAGAGGTGGTTGTGGTAAACAGTGTACACATGTTAAAGAGAAATTGGATAAATATAGTTATGGAAACAGGACAAAATGAGCTTTGGCTTGTGCCCTGCACAATAGAACTAGATAAATACACACACACACTCACACATACACACCATACTTCTATAGCTTTTAGCATAATACAAGTGCAGGTGGCATTGCACACACACACAAAAAAATGCATATTTATGAAGAATTATAAAAAAAAAGAAAAAACATAGCAGAGCTGACATGCTCTCTCATGAAATAAGAAAATATGGAAGAAAAAAAACACAAACTAAAGGCAAACTTTTCTATAGAGGTTGTATTCCAAATAATAGCACTGTCCATGAAGCAACAGAGAGGAAGGTAAAGCTGAATATGTTAGATGCCATGCTGTAATAATGATGCCACAAAGTTATAACTGTTTCATTACATAAAAGCACATAGAAAGGCAGATATTCAATGCTGTTACACTGTCTCTTGCTACATGTAAATGAAGAGCTAGCAAAAGCTACAACAAACCAGATTGGTGGTGAATGCATTACATAAGAGAGAAAAGAAAATCATGTTTGCAAGGAATGTTAGCATCACCTAGCTTGTTACAATACATGCAGTTACACTTTTGGGCAGAGAAGAAACATAACATATGCACAATATTTTGACAGACAGACATCACAACAAAATATATGCTTGTTACATTTCAAATGCAGTGTTTGGCAAAGCAAAGCAATACTGTCACACTGAGCCAGAAAGCAAATATTGACTATCAAACAGGCCAACCAAAGGAGTGTTACAGAAGTGAGCATCAAGTCAAGTAAAACATTCATGTAACCAAAGCAAAGGCAGTGTTACCATGGGAAGCCTGAAAGCAAATGAATACATTCACATGCCTTGTTGGTGACAGTCATTTTGTAAAAGGACAAGTTTGGTAATTTATTTTTAATTCAATTAATTTCCTGTTACTCCTATTTTTGTTATTAGGAGTAGCTCTATTATGCCACTTTAAGGTGTAAAATATTTTCAGTCAGATGTAGAGATGAATGCTCTTGGTGAGGTGGCTGGAACACAAGGGCAAAGGAGTAATGAAAGTATGATTTGCTAACTTTGATTAAAGCATTAGGGAAACTCTCTTTCCCAGCATGGCTCCCTCCATGGTGGACTGGAGTGCTGCCTTAACCTCTGAGAAATATTTGATAACATTCTCATTGAGTACAGAGAATCTTCCAAATGCAGAGGCTGTAGAACTCTCAGCTTTAAAATAAGAAAAAAAGTTTAAATTGACTATCAGATTCATTGCTTAAATCTAACAAATTCAGCTTACAATATTAACACACATGACTTTAAAAATTTAGTGCATGTCCAGCCAACAACATATATAAGAGCTTTCATCTCAGCTACTTGGATATCATTCATCATAAAGTTGTCTGCTTCAGACTCAGAGTCAAAATCTGGGTTCAAGGGAGAATCTGATTCCCAGGTGGTCAGGTTTAAGAATTGTGACTCATCTGCCTCATAGTTACTTGATGAAGAAGGACCTTGTAACAAATCATTGATTATTATTTATTTATTTTTTACATAAGAGGGTCACTGGCCAAGGGAAACAAAAAAAAAAGGGGGAAAAAAAATCCCATCAAGATGTCAGTCCCTAAAATAATGTCAAAGGAATTGTAAAAAATTTAAGGGTAAGTGTCTTGAAACCTCCCTCAAGTCATAGGAAGGAGGAAATACAGAAGCAGGCAGGGAGTTCCAGAGTTTACCAGAGAAATAATAATAATAATAATAAACAGTTTATTATTAAGGCAGTTCACAAACTGAAAATGTACAGAGGGGGTGGGGAAATACTTAACCCTTTCCTTCTGGCAATCGTATATATACGATTGCAAAAATGCGTCCGTAGCGACGGCGATCATACCGGTAATCAAGAATTTTCGCGCCTCAATTTTGAGGTCCAAGCACGGTTTCTCGAGTCAGATGGTGTGAGTGGAAGTGTCTGGCATGTTTCCACATGTAATGTTGTCACTAGCTATGGAAATTTAGCAGTAACTAAGCTATTTTCCCTTTCTCCGGGCGACACTTGGCAACCCCAGCGACCCGCCGGGTGGAAAGCACTCGCTGGGTGGAAAGCACCATGATAAGTGTGAAGAGACATCCTGATAAGAGCCAAGGATCTCAGATCATAACTCACCATGGAGCAGGACACAACATATGTATTTAGCAGTGCTTCTGAGTTTGAAGACAGTGACAGTGAATATTTAGAAGAAGAAGCTGAAGAAAGCAAAGACATTGGTGAGGACTCGGAAAATGATTTACAGGATCCACCTGTTTTATCAGAACAGAGAGATGATACCTATCATTCTTTCATGTTAATTTTTTCATTATCTTCGATTTTATAATAAAATGGTAGAAGGTAACTTGTCAGAGAGAGAGAGAGAAAGAGAGAGAATGTTATTTGCCTGAAACGATGTGAAAAGGGATGAAATCTCTCTCTCTCTCTCTCTCTCTCTCTCTCTCTCTCTCTCTCTCTCTCTCTCTCTCTCTCTCTCTCTCTCTCTCTCTCTCTCTCATTGGAAGTGTACAATTTCCCCTCCAAGATGAGTGAGAGAGAGAGAGAGAGAGAGAGAGAGAGAGAGAGAGAGAGAGAGAGAGAGAGTGTTTGCGCGCGGCGTCATCGCTCTCCGGGCTGTTTCTGGATGACGGATCACACAGCAGGAGGAGGAGGAATCCTTTATAAGGCATAAACTCAACTTTCAGAGGTCACATCGAGCTACAAAGTATATCATTGTATTCAGAATAACAAAGAGAAAATAATTATTAGTATTCAAACAATTTTCTGACAATTTCTAGGTTAACCATTTTTAGCCGTCATACAAAACGAGAAAATAATTTAAGCGCCGGAAGGAAAGGGTTAACATTAATCCTAAAGCTAAGTCTAATCTAGAAACGAAATACTATTTATTGATGGCTCGCACCATGGTGAGAATCGCGCTGAGCCTGTACCGGTCTGTGCGTGGTGCCTTTAGGGGCGTTATTTGGTTGTGGTGTCTTGTGGCACAGACCGGGCAAGGCACATCAGGCGGCAGCATGTATTGGAGGCGTGAATGACATAGTAGTCCCCTTCCAAATTTATCCAGGCCTCTCGGTGCCTGGCGGATAGTCTGGACAGACTCAGGGTGGTCAGGGCTTCATCATAGGTGGTGTAGGCAGGGACAAGGATGACCCTGCATGCCCTTTTCTGCACACTCTCCAGCTGGAGCTGTTGAGTGTGTGTAAGGGAGGAGGACCATGCTGGGGAGGCATACATAAGTTTGGGGAGGATGAAGGTGAGGTACACTCCCCTTAACTCATCTGTCAGCTTCCCCAGTGACCTGAGTCTGCGCAGCATGACTGTGCAGCCTGTAGGTAGTGAATCTTAAGGTGCTGGCGACATGTTGCATCCAGGTCAGCTGGTCATCCACCATGACTCCAAGAAGTTTGGCACATCGGACTACCTGGAGGGGGTAAGGGCCCACTGTGAGCTGGGGAGAGGGCACTGGTACAGAGGAGGTACAGAAATGCATCACCACAATTTTACTGTGGTTGATGGTCATCCTGCTCTCCTCTGTCCATGCCTGTAGTCGCTCCAAAACTACTTGCAGTGGCGAGTAGTCCGGGTTCTTGTGGGAGACTGGGACACCCACGGTGCAGTTGTCCACATACATCCAGTGATAGAGGGTGTCAGTGAGGGCATTGTTGATTAGGAAGAGGAAGCATAGTGGACCCATCTTGGTCCTTTGGGGGACCCCACATGTCAGCTGTTGGAAATTAGAGACAGAGCCCTGATAGCGAACGGCCTGACTCCTCCCTGTGAGGAAGTCGGCTAGCCACACTACCAGGTTAGGAGGGAGACCCAGACTTATTGCCGTGCTGATGACAACAGTGTGATCAACAAGATCAAAGGCTTTTTTGAAGTTCACAAAAGCAACAGCTAGAGAGGTTTCACTTGTCAAGGTGGCTGTGAATGAATTCAAGGAAGGTGGTCATGTAATGGGAGGTGGAGGTGGCTTTAATATTTCCAAACTGTTTGATATCTACGGTATTACAGATATTGGTGTAGGTCCAGTCATACACAAAATCTTCACAAATAAGGCTAGGAATGGGGGTGATAGAGACTGGCCTGAGGTCATTGAGTGACTGTGGACTGGAAGTTTTGGGGATGGGGCTGATGTAAGATGTCTTCCAGTCTGTGGGGCAAGAGTGCTGGGAGAGAGGCATTTATTATAGAGCATAGCAGTGTTGCTAGCTCTGTAGAAAACTCCATGTAAATTTTTATGGGAAGGTCAGTGGGTGTGGTGGATCTTGGTTTAAATTTAAGTATTCTCTTTAAAACATCCATCACCTGGACAGTGGGGGGAGGGGAGGGAGCAGGAAGATAGGCAGGAAGCGGAGTGGTGTGGAGGGAAGGAAAGGTCTGACAGATAGCGGCAAAGTGATCATTAATCTCCAGAGCTGTGAGATTAGCAGGAAGGTGTGAGGTGCAAGGAAGAGATGAAGTGTGCTTTTGTAGGCCACACAAAGCTTTGATCCTAGCATACCACTGTGTGTTGTTGGCCAGCTTGAGATGATGTATCTTGTCCGGATAATAGCTTGCCTTGGCAGCCTTAATCTCCCTGATCATTCTGTTTCTTAGCTTTCTGTATAGGACCGGGCAGGAGTGGAATGCCCAGGTCCGCTGACCTTTTAATGCGGAGTGCCATCCAGGGGGCATCAGACAGGTGCACTGTGATGCTCTTGGCTGGGAACTAGTGGTGGAAGGCTTCTAAAGAAAAAGAAAGGGATGAATGATTGAGAATATTGGTTAACTTTTGCATTAGAGAGATGGACAGAATAGGGATGAGAGAAAGAAGAAAGTCTTGTGCAGTGAGGCTGTGGAAGGAGGGGATGCATGCAGTTAGCAAGAACAGAAGAGCAGTTAGCATGAAAATAGCGGTAGAAGATACCAAGAGATGCAATATTGCAGCGATGAAAAAGAGGCTGAAGACAGTTAGTTAGAGGAGAGTTGATAAGATGAAAAGCTTTTGATTCCACCCTGTCTAAAATAGCAGTATGAGTGCACCCTCCCCTCCCAGTATATGTAAAGCATACCCTGTACATGGGCAGATAAGACCCCTATACAGAGTTAGCAGCTTGGAGGAGGGAGGGGGAGAAAAACTGGCAGAGACGACTCAGAATGCCTAACTTATAAAAGCTGTTTTAGCTAGAGATGAGATGTGAAATCTCCAGTTTAGATTATAAGTAAAGGGCAGACTGAGGATGTTCAGTGTAGGAGAGGGGGACAGTTGGATGTCATTGAAGAAGAGGGATAGTTGTCTGGAAGGTTGTGTCCAGTTGATAGATGGAGGAATTGAGTTTTTGAGGGATTGAACAATACTAAGTTTGCTCTGCCCCAATCAGAAATTTTGGAGAGATCAGAAGTTAGGGATTCTGTGGCTTCCCTGCTTGAACTGTTTACTTCCTGAAGGGTTGGATGTCTATGAAAAAGACATAGAAAAGTGCAGCATGGTATCATCAGTGTAGGAGTGGATAGGACAACAAGTTTGGTTTAGAAGATCATTGATGAATAATAGGAAGAGAATGGGTGACAGGACAGAACCCTGAGGAACACCACCATTAATAAATTTAGAAGAACAGCAACCGTCTACCATAACAGCAATAGAATGGTCAGAAAGGAAACTCCAGATGAAGTTACAGAAAGAAGGATAGAAACCGAAGGAGGGTAATTTGCAAAATCAAAACTTTGTGCCAGACTCTATCAAAAGCTTTTGATATGTCTAAAGCAACAGCAAAAGTTTCACCAAAATCTCTAAAAGAGGATGACCAAGACTCAGTAAGGAAAGCCAGATCACCAGTAGAGTGGCCTTGGTGGAACCGATACTGGCAATCAGACAGAAGGTTGTGAAGTGATGTATGTTTAAGAATCTTCCTGTTGAGGATAGATTAAAACCTTTAGATAGGCAGGAAATTAAAGCAATAGCAGAGTAGTTTGAGGGATTAGAACAGTCAACCTTTTTAGGAACAGGCTGAATGTAGGCAAACTTCCAACAAGAAGGAAAGGTAGATGTTGATAGACAGAGTTGAAAGAATTTGACTTGGCAAGGTGCAGGGACTGAGGCACAGAGTTTCAGAGAACAATAAGAAGGATCCCATAAGGTCCATAAGCCTTCCAAGGGTTTAGGCCAGTGAGGGCATGGAAAACATCACTGTGAAGGATTTTAATTGGTAGCATGAAATAGTCAGAGGGTAGAGGAGAGGGAGGAAAAGCCCTGAATCATCCAAGTTAGAGTTTTTAGCAAAGGTTTGAGAGAAGAGTTCAGCTTTAGAAATAGATGAGATGGCAGTGGTACCATCAGGTTGAAATAAAGGAGGGAAAGATGAAGAAGCTAAGTTATTGGAGATGTTCTTGGCTGGGTGCCAGAAGTCACGAGGAGAGTTAGATCTTGAAAGATTTTGACACTTACTATTAATGAAGGAGTTTTTGGCTAGTTGGAGGACAAAAAACCTGGCATGATACCAGGCAGAAATATAAAGCACATGAGATTAAGGTAATGGAAGGCTCAAGTACCCTTTGTGGGCACCTCTCATCATGTATAGCAGGAGAACAGGCTTTTCAAACCAAGGTTTGGAAAGTTTAGTTTGAGAGATAGAGTGAGGAATGTATGCCTCTATGCCAGACACTGTCACCTCTGTTATGTGCTCTGCAAGCAGAGAAGGGTTTCTGATATGGAAACAGTAATCAGAGACTTGTCTGTGTGCTGAGTGCACAACAGAGGTGATAGTGTCTGGCATGGACTTGAGGCCTTTTGTGAAATTATATATAGTAGGCTGGTCACAATTCTCTAATTTATTCATCAGCTTAGCCAACAAATTTTCCAAACAGTCTTGATTAAGCCTGTGGCCAAGAAGGTATTTCACTTTGTACCTCCGGACATCTTGCCACAGTGCCTGGAGTGATGCTGAGTTAATGAGTTACCCATTGATGCAGTGGATCCATACATGAGGTGGAGCACATACTTGAAGTAAATTTATATATGAAGTAATCTCCCTTATGAACTGAACATGGCAAGACTTTAAATTGATCCTCCTAAGAACATCCTTGAAATGATATGCAACAGAGCTTTTAAAACAATCAAACAATCTATCCACCTTGTGTACAAAATTTGCTGTATGGACAACTGCCTGTGGCAGCAGGCCTGCAACTGAATGCATAGATGCCTGCTGCTACAGTATGACTCATTACCTGAGCAGCTAGATTGACCCTCATCTTTGAAAAGCCTTCTTCACATATATGTTTAGTAGTTAATTCTGGTGCAAGTATAATTTTCTGTTCATGATCTTTTCCAAAAAAATTTCTTATGTGGTCCCATGAAATGACAGCCCTCCCAATGTTAATATCATACTTAAGAAGAGTGTTCCTCAGGCTTTTCAACAGATGTAGGGAATCATAAAAGAAATGTACCATCTCCCCATTGGCTTCAGAAGAAGGATATTCTCTAGTCATGCCAAGGCAGTGAAACAGGGACTGATGCATGCCTTCTTGGTCACATACTGTGAACATCACTCTAAACCCTGTGTCCTGAATTTTTTAAATTGTTGTTTCATACAGTTCCCTTAATTTGGTGGTATTAATTCTTCCTGCATAAAAGAAATGTCCAAAAACCGTCTTCCATCTTTTTACCAACCCCTTAACCATAAACACAAGTGCATGGTTAGCCTGTTTCATATTTGTGCCATGCTCTCCAAAGTCCTTTCCAAAAATGATCTGACACCTTGTCAAAATGAAGAGATTCTTTTACACTCATTGCATCAAATGCATTGCCACAAAGAGTCCCTTTGGCAAGTCCCATGCTCACATTTCTAGGGCTGCTAGAGATGGTTTACTCCAGCCAACATTTATGGAAATGTTTCATAACCATGAATGTAATGTTTAATGTTGAAAGTGATGGAAGTTTAAATATTGAAGAAAGAAATCTGTAAGTTTTAGGGCTGTGATAGTATGTTGCTAGATCAAATATCCTCTCTTGTTCACCATATATTCTTCCACTCTTACATGTAACACCACTCTCCTTTAAAAAAAGTCAACTATCTTGGGATCAAGGTACTCAGCAAATTTGGTAATTACCTGCTGAGGTGTTTTCTTGATGCCTCCCCAGAGTGATAACTTGCCTCCTCAGCTTCCTGACAGTGTTTTGCATAAGTTTTACTCTAGGAGTTCCTGAAAATATTGACTGAGTGATGTGATATGGATGGATAGAAATGGTTGGTCAGTCAGATGTAAAGTAGTGGAATGGATGAAAAGAAGTACATTGAGGTGGCTTGGACATGTTGAAAGAATGAAGCATGAACAGCTTGTGAAGATGTATAGTAGTGAAGTGGAGGGCCATTACAAGATAGAAAGGACACTGAGATGGAAGTATAGAGTTATGGAGTACTTGTGTGAAAGGTGAAAGCAGAGCAGGAGACTTGAGCTGAGTACTGGGGAGTGTATGGATAAGGAGAGGTGGAGGCTTTTCTGTCGTGGCCACCCCTTTTTGGGGATACTGCTGGAGGAAGCAAGGAGTCAGAGAGAAAAAGATAGATGAAATACACTGGCTATAATTTGTGGTAGAGGACAGAACTGTCATCCCCACTGATTTGTAAAGAAAACAGTGTGGGGGGTAACTGTAAAGTTCTGAGTTATATTGAACAATTTAGTGTCAGAAAATCAGTGAAGATTTGATGTGAACAGCAATGGAAGTACAGTAGCAGTACTGTCAATTTATAACTTATGGCTTCAGGAAGACTTTGCTGGCTTGGTGTTTTGTGCCCCTTCACAGTCCAATAATGACGCACAATCTGTAAGAAATTACACCTTAAGTCATTTAGTCACTCAAAGAGGACAAGCTAGAAGCACATCATATCATTAACCTCATAACTCCATCCTCAAAGATTATGTTTCACTTTTGCTCTTCCTGACCAGGGGGTTGTGTATCAAGTACGAATAGACATCACCAGAAGAACAATATTCTCTTGATTGCCTCATGGCAAAAGTTCCCAACATATTGTACAGTGCCATTCTGTCCGATTACCTATTGTAGTACATATTATTACATGCAATATTGGCCATGATTTTTCCTAACACCATTGCTCATATCTGCTTTCTCCACATCACTATCAGTGTTTCACATCAGATGGACATATTCTGCACTTACACACATGCATGCACGTGTACACACACCACATGACAGCCATGGCAGCCACCCTTGAATGATATGCAGAGGAACAGAGGAAGCTGGACGTCACACGGTTATGTCTGGTTTCATCAAGCTACCAGATGATGATTAGGAAAACAGAACCACCATTGAGTTCAAAAACATTGCTGCATCTCTAGAATATAAAATGGTCATAGTAGACTATGTACAAAGTATGAAAATAAATAAATAAATAAAAGTAAGTAAACATTTTCTTTCTATTTCTTTAACTCCCTATTATTCCTGTAATGTTGCTGGCACTGAATTATCAGTCATTGTCTAAGAATCAGCACATTTCATTATTTTATTAGTATATGAAACATAACAGTACAAAAATATGCAGGTACTGATGAGTGACAATAAAGTAAAGCTTGCCCATGTAACAGTGGAGTGCAGGGAAACAAGGAGAGCAATGATTTCGTTTGAACTCCTAATTCAATGATGTTCTTGATTAGCAGCAATGTCTCATGAACACCATGGTAGACTTGGTTTTCCTAAATATCATTATGGAAGCTTGATAATATCTACTGATATGAGCTGTGGCTTCACCTTTCATCAAGGTGGAAGGTTGGGGTTGCACCCTGTATTTTTCTAGCATGGAACACTACAGTAAATGTCTCATAAAGATATTTAAGATAGGTAGTGATGTTAGTAGCTTTCACATGACATGCATAATGATCGACAACTGTGTTGTATGTTGTACCATTTGAGCAAACAATTGCAAGAGGAACAGCCATAGGGAAAAAGAAATAATTATAGTCATGGAATGGACATTGAAACAGATTTCAGAATGACATGTTTGTAGGGGCAACGCATTGTCTGCATTATTGTGAGTATGACTTTGCAAATGTTTCCCATGATGGGGCGAAAAATAACAAGAATAGTATCAGTGATAGAAATTTAAGTATGGTGACACACAGCCATCTAAAGATTCCCTCGAGGTAGTGGCATACGCTGAAAAATCTGCAACCAGAACCAGAGTAGGAGGCAATTCAAGCAGCATGACAGAGCCATTAACAGAAAATGGGAAAAGCATAATTTCTTAAGCAAGGAAATGGTCTGAGGACTGAAAAGGGGCATAAATGACAACAACAAGTGTGAGAACTGACTCTGATGCAGGGTAGTAGTACTCAATGCTGTCGTCCTCAAACAATGGTTTTAACTTGTAAGTATTTCTTCCCATATCAAGTGTCATAAGTAGGTCAGCCAATGGGAAAAGAGAAGCATTTATGTGGCCCATGCTTGCATCAATGAGATTCTGAATTAGGATAGTATTATAGGAAAGAACTGAAACCATAGAAGCTTACAAAATTTCAATTGACTGATTGAAATCTGTTAGAACATCCATGTGGACTAACATCCCATTCAACACAGTGTGGAGAGTGTTAGCATGTTGTAGGAGATCTTTTACATTAGCCTGGGGAGTAGCAATATGTTTACTATGCAGATTATTAACCCGCCTGTTAGCAGAATCAACATTTACCAGACAATGGTAGCATTCATGCAAATCCTGCACATCTTCATCCATAGCTGTTCCAGAGAGTGTCTGAGAAAGCTTCCCAAAAGCGTTTAATAGCCCATGTTTAGAATGGGCCTGCACTGAGTGTTTGCCATAGTCATGCATAGCGGTAGCAGGTTGGTCAGAGAGGAAAGTCAGTTTAGATTTCAGGAGATGTAAAATAGTTTGAGCATGAAGATAGGATGATGTGTGTGATTGATGAATTAGTTCCTTATTTACTCGCTGAACTTTAGCAGCCAAATTTGTAACAATTTCTGTCAGGTCATCATGTAGTGAATGAAGGCAGGAGTAGGAGTATCGAACGAACAACACATTCTCCACTAGGGTGCCCGATCCCAGGGGCGCAGTAAGCATACCTGGTTTCAAATGCATTGGCATGTCTAATATGGCACCTAACACAGCCAAAACTAGCAGGAAAATCATCATTGCTGAAAAAAAAAAAGGTGTAATTTTAGGGTTGTGGTCAGAGATTCTAATTATGGAATGAGTAGAACTAAGTGAAGGTGACAGGGAGGGAGTTACTTGGTTCGTACTTGTGTTTATCCAATACTGGATCAGAAGCCTTAGTTTTCTTTAACCTATTGCTGTGAATCATCTCTACAGTATTCAAGTAAAGACCTAAGACTTCATATTTGTTGCCATTTCCCTCCAGGACAATTAAATGTGGACCCATGAACTTAGGAGACAATCTGGATTTCCTCAGGGGTGCTTGAATCATCACTGTATCACCTAGTTTTAAAGTGACAGGAGTTGCATGCTTGATTCATCATTTCAGTTCTTGAGGCTTGCAACTTTTCCCTCTCCTTTTTGTGTATGTCAGTGAAAACTCTCAGATGTTGGGAAGTGTAGTCGTTTACATTATAGACAGGCTTTGAAGGGCCTGCAAATAAATTGAAATAAATTGAAGGGCCAGAACTACAAAATGAGTGAAGTGATCTGCACACAATGAAAGATACTGAGAGCCTTGATGACTCCTTGGAAGCTGCAGTAGGTCTACTGCAACTACATCCCATGCTTGTTCAGGTGGTGGGTATCCTAGCATAGGCACTGGGCCAGAAATAACTCTTTAATGCTTAGCTTAGCAGATAATGCAATGGGCAACATAATCCAATATATTTACCCTCATCGGAGGCCAATAATATGCATAATGGACGGCAGCCAAGGATGTCCAGCTGTAGGTTGGTTGTGCACAAGTTGTTGAACTACTGGAACAAAATCTTCTGGAATGACCAAAAGATCTTTGCATCCATCCCCTTTTTACCTTCATCTGCATAAGATATTGCCTGATGATAAAAAGAACAGTGGGAAAGGTAGCTGTAAGGAGGGCAAGGTGGAAAGATCACTTGCTTCCAGAGCATAAATTACTTTTCTCCATACCTCACGTTGATGCTGTTTCATGCCTAAGTTCTTGAGGGGAAATGTTTTGCATCAGTGATGTTTGCGAGATGACACCCACCGGAATATTTTGTGACAGGGCATCTGCCACCACATTCACATGTCCTGGGAAATATGTGAATTGAGGAGAATATCCTTGGATTGTCAGATACCAACACGCAAGCCTCCTGTTGAGATTTCTTCCCTTGAAAAGATTAGCGATAGTGACGTCCATGAAGACTGTAATTGTGTGTTCCAGTATTAGATCACAGAAGTGAATAAGTGCCCAGACAACAGCTAGAGGTTCCTGATGTGTGACAGAGTAATTTGCTTCTGCTAGGTTAAGAACTCTACTCACATAGGCAATCACACAATTTTTACCTCGATTGGTCTTTTGCATCAATACTGCATTGATCCCTAGAGAAGAAGCATATTTGTAGAGTTCAAAATGCAGTGAAAACTCCGGGAATGCTAGAACTGGAGCTTGGGTGAGAGCTGTTTTCAACTCCTGAAAGCTGTGCTCTTGTGCTCCACGCCATTAAAAGGAAACATCTTTTTGAGTAGCTGATTGAGTGAGGATGCAAGTTTAGCAATATCCTTAATGAATGGTCAGTAGTAACCTGCTAATCCAAGGAATGATAGTACATTTTAGGTAGACTTTGGTTGTTGAAAGTGTTTAACTGCTGATACTTTATTGTCTATTGTGTGAATGCCTTCACAATAAACAATGTGTCCCAAAAAGGTGATCTGGGACTTTAATAACTCACATTTTGACAATTTTACCTGAAGGCCAACTTCCTGCAGTCAGTGTAAAACTGAATGCAAAGTCTGAAGGTTTGATGCAACTGATTTACTATTAATGATTAAGTCATCCAGGTAGGCATATACGGAATTCCCTAACATACTTGCAAACAACGTATTAATCATCTTTGATTTGAGACCAAACGGCATGTGCAACCACTGGTTGCGCACGTCACATTACCTTCACAAACAGTGGAAAGAGTGTACTTCAATGTGAGGCACTGAAGTTTGCTGGGACCTGTGAAACATGTCACTATTGATTGGCACATCAGGAACCTTAATGGAAATGTGCATTGCTACATGATCTGGAATGTCATGGTTACCCACAACAGTGACTTTAACACATTTCCAATTTACATTTGGATTGAAGGTAGTAGGAGATACATGAACAGAGGGAAGTACACGTGAGATACTCTTGTTATTCTTCCTGGAATTACTTTTGTCTTTGTGCCAGAGTGATTTGTCATTTTGGGTAGCTAAAGGCTCATTTATCACCTGAAGTGTTTCCCCTTGAAGTATGACTGAATTGTTATCAAGAAGAATGCCAGTGTGGCTGGATTTCATGTCCATTAACCCCAATAGTCCATCAGCAGGAAGTTGATAGTTGGATGCAACATAGAAATCCATTCACTTGACTGGAATTCCCTTTTTCATTTGTATGGGTAAAGTAACCATCCCTAAAATCTTTAAGGTTGAACCAGTTACTCCCTGTAAGTTCAATTTGCTCTGGCGTAATGACCACTGACCACCATGAACATTCCACTTAATAGCCTTAAATGATTCCTCTGAGAGGACATTCACAGTAGCACCAGTGTCCACAGCCAGTGAAAGCCCACAGGACCCTACCTTAGTAGGCAAAGCCATGATGTGTGTTTAATCACAGGCAGCCACAAGACTATTGTAAATGGTTAGATCCTTAGTGCCTGTGGATCCACTCTTCTTGTTTGTTTGCCCTAACCAGGTTTTTGCAACGTTGGATGCGTGGCTTCCCCTGCCGGTTGAGAACCAGCAACATGTTGTATTTCTGATTCCGTCCACATGTGTGCAATTTGAAGGCAACAGTCAGATGAGTGATGCCCATAACCATGTATGAGGCAGAAGAAGAGTGGATGAGAATAAGAAGTCCCAGTCTGACAGGTGGTTCTGGGTGGTTTACCAATAGTGTAAACAGTAGCAGGAGGAGGAATGTAAGGTCTGAGTGGAATACCAGTAGGATAAGGAGAAAGAGGATAAGGGTTGAAAGAAGGATGTGTGTGGATGGAAGAGAAGGGTCGTGGGATTTGAGTGAGATTGAAACTTTTAGATTTTCCATGGTACTTTCCCTCTTGATTTGCATGGGGTGGCTGTGCTGATGGCATGCCACTCCATGCTTCTGTTCCCACTTTCTTTTGATTATGCTTATGTTTTAAGGACCTTTTCTCATTATGTTCTTATTTCTTACAATATGAACAGATCTTAGGATCCTCCCGCTACTGCATCATAGGACTCTGTGGGCATGTCGCAGCAACCGATGGATTCCCTTTTCCTTCTACCATTTTATTTTGTGCTGCTGTAATTAGAGCATCAAATGAATCATTAGGGTTATATTTTAGTGACTGGAAGGCATGTCTGGCCCTTTCTTTTACATGAAATAGTAAGAAGAATATATCAAAGAATTTGGAGATGATCAAAGATGATCATTGCATTGTCAGGTGCCTTGCCCCAGCCTTTTTCCTTGAGAATGTGAATATTTTCCATCTGTTCACCTGCAGGGATGGAAATGTCCCAGGGTTCTTCCATTCTTATCCCACTCTCTATACTTTCAACAATTGCACTTCTTTGTTTCATGAGAGTTGTTTCTGCTCCACCCCAAAGATTTGCAACATTTTTTCTTTAAACATTTTGTAGTCAGGCCCAAGATTCCAGGTGAGAAAAGACATGCTCTGCATCATTTTCAAAGTCCTAGATCCTGGTGCTAATCTGGATCTCATGAAACAAATTTTATCGACATCGTCAGTTGTTCCCAACTGCCGCATGACATTGTCACACATGTATGGAATGTATGAACAGAGTGATCCTCATCCTGCCCCAAGAAAGGCTTAATGTTAGTCTCATTTGGAAGAAGTTTCAGTGTTTTGGCTGGTGGTTGTGAACTTACATTAGTAAACATTGTGTGTACAGGCATCATCAGAATGGCATACATTTTATCATTCCTCAGAGTTCCAAAATTACTATGATATCAGTGCTGGTATCAGTGCTGAATATGAATCTATGAATTTCTCAGCTGCGCTGACAGAGTCAGAAGACACTGGACTAGGTAAATCACTAATATCCATATCATCTGTTGTTCAGGTTTCATGTTCAAGTTACTGTTGGATTTTAGCCTCTTCAGCAAAGATTTGTTCCTCATAGAATTCTTTAAAATCCTCAAATTTGTCTGGTTTCTCTGCCATCAGCAGTTACTGACATTTAGAAGTTATTCAACCATATAGAAAATAACAATAGAAAAGAAAGAATACACTATGTAGCATGCAATCATTGGTTATATACAATTATATACACATTACATGAAATGTAGACTTGAGAACTCTCAAGAAAAAAGAATGAGGTGCTATGCTTATTGTAATAACGAAAGAGGAGGGAGAGAAAAATTAATTTCCCGCAAATCAATTATGTGTGATGTTATTTTATGAAATAATAAAAAAGTGTAATTGTGGAGTCAGCAAAAGCTTGTACTCACTACTGGCTGACAGTATGAAGTAACTTCTGTTGGTCCTAGATGATCATCCTCACAGGCTGTCCTCATCCTCGAAGATTGTCCTCAGTGTCAAGGCTTGTTCTTGACAATGACTTGTCCAGATATTTCTGTTAGCATTTTGTGATTTTTGTGATGTGAGAATAATCTTGGGTCAACCCCTCAAAGGATAACACATCAAAGTCAGTTGATTATATCATCACTTCCACCTTGGATGGAGAGAGAGAGAGAGAGAGAGAGAGAGAGAGAGAGAGAGAGAGAGAGAGAGAGAGAGAGAGAGAGAGAGAGCATTATTAACCTGCAGCTAGATGTTATGAATACTGCTGTGGGTTTGCAATGGATGAGTACCTGCTTAGCTAAGTGAGTTTTAGCCACACTGAAAAAGTGTTACTAGTGTCTGTGCTGTGCTGCCCAACTCAACATGTATCATACCAAACACTTTTCCCAAATTCTTCCCTTTTGAAAGTAGTTTCATTTAGTAGTTAAATTTTAATGCAAAACAAGCAACAGCAAATTATAGTTCAAAAGTAATTATTCATGATTTTAAGGAAAGCAATTGAAATTCATGAGATGATAAAGCCAATGATTTCTTTTGCATCTTTGCAGAATCTGTTGTGATTTCAATCCACTTAGATATCAAGACAAATTTTTGAAATGGATATTTGTTTTTAAGTCAATTTTTTTTTATTACATTCTCTCTCTCTCTCTCTCTCTCTCTCTCTCTCTCTCTCTCTCTCTCTCTCTCTCTCTCTCTCTCTCTCTCTCTCTCTCTCTCTCTCTCTCTCTCTCTCTGTATAATATATATATATATATATATATATATATATATATATATATATATATATATATATATATATATATATATATATATATATATATATATATATGTATATATATATATTATACAGAGAGAGAGAGAGAGAGAGAGAGAGAGAGAGAGAGAGAGAGAGAGAGAGAGAGAGAGAGAGAATGTAATAAAAAAAAATTGACTTAAAAACAAATATCCATTTCAAAAATTCAACAATTTGTTTCTGTAAAACTCTAAGGTTTGCTTTCTTGATAAGGTTATAAGTAAATATATAAAGTCTAACAGTAATATATATATATATATATATATATATATATATATATATATATATATATATATATATATATATATATATATATATATATATATATATATATATATATATATATATATATTACTGTTAGACTTTATATATTTACTTATAACCTTATCAAGAAAGCAAACCTTAGAGTTTTACAGAAACAAATTGTTGCAGTGCCTGGTTGCAATTAGCTGGACCATGACATTTCTGAGTTGCTATAGTTCGAGCTGCCATGATTACAATGATGGAAATGGCAACTGTTTCCAAATAGATGTAGGGATGGGAGGCTCGATTCCTCATCCACTGTAGGATCCAATGATTTCATGAGCTTTCCTAGGTGTAATCCTGCACACAGTAATTTTGTCAGTGTCAGCGAGGACATGAACATTAATTCTGCATACAAACAAACATGTACAGTATTTTTCTAACCAGGAATTCCATCCCCTGAGTAGCAAAGAGCACAGAGGACAAGCCACTGTAAGAGGAATGCTCTTTGAATAAGAGTTGATTTATCATCTACTCAAGTCAGATAACTGACTTTTTTCCTATTTGAATAACCTTCTCAGTGGAAACTGAACATCAACACAAAGTTACTAGCAGTGGTAGATGGAATTCAGATGTTCTGCTGTATGGGGACAAGTTTGCCCTGCACACCACATCTCCTTCTCAGCAAATAAAACTAATAGAACCTTTATAATTATTACCTATGTAAGATAGCATTGCAGGCTAATAGCCTTTTGTCAGCAGATAAATATATGATACTTTTACCTAAGTGATGTGTACCTATAAAACATTGCAGGCTAACAGCCTCTGCCAGGAAATAAATCTGTAATCTTTACTAAACTGTATAATATATCCATGTAGCATTGCAGGCTAACAGCCTGTGTCAGCAAAGTATAATAGATGTATATTTGCATAAACTATATATACATTATATGCATAAAGCATTGTAACCTAACAGCCTCTGTCAGCAAATAAAAGTGTAATAAATATACTTATACACTGGCCACATAAAATATCTATATAACAATGCAGGCTAACAAGCTTTGGCTGTAGATAAACTTATGATATTATACCTCTATGCTTGATGTATGCATATATATATATATATATATATATATATAGAGAGAGAGAGAGAGAGAGAGAGAGAGAGAGAGAGAGAGAGAGAGAGAGAGAGAGAGAGAGAGAGAGAGAGAGAGAGATTATTGTAAATTGGTAATTTCTAGGTACAAAGTTCTGTACTAGCATAACCACACCTTATGTAGGCATTTGTCGTAAAAGAGTATAATCCTTTTCAATATTAAAGGGAGAATTCTCATTGATTGGGTTTATTATCATGGCATTTTACTCAAATTTTCTTAAAATGTTGATCACACAAGTGTTTTTGACAAACTTGACACTGAATAATAGTTGTCTTTACTTTTTGGTCAATTTTTGCTTTAGTCTGGACCATAAGCCAAATCTAGGCAAGTATGACACCTATTCCTCTTTTTATTTTCATGTGTTACTTATGTTGCAGCTTCCTCTACCTTTCTTCTATGTCCTAACATCAAGTCCATCTTACCCATTGTAATTCATGTAAAAGTACAAGCCTCTTATTCCTTCTTTCAATTTCGGGATTACATAATGCCTTCACTAAGTTCTAGCCACATGTAAGTGATGTACATTTTCTAAGGTCAACACTAGTTTTAACTAAATAAACTCTGAATTTATCCTGACTGTCGAGGATGTATGCTAGGGCATTCATGGTCCATATTCACGATTTTGTGTGCACTGTATAAAAAATTATTCTGTTCTATTATGTCAGTTCCTCCCTTAGTGAAATCATACAGTTTATGTGTGGCTGAGTTTCTTGCACCACTATCTTTGGTAATTCCTAATATTATAGGGTGGACTGTACTGAGAAGCAATACTTTTTTCTTACCATTACTTTTGGTGAATACTACGAGTACATGATGATTCAGTCACTTCCTCATTATCTTTAGTGCGGTACACATAGTATGACTTCTTCCCTTTCAGTGACTGCCTTTATTTCTGGTGGTATACCTTTTTTCATGCAATCTATGGTACCTATACCAACAATACCTTGTGTTTGAAGCCACTCAAATAAATCTAGGCTAGTACACAGTCTGTCAAGACTACCACAAGATCTACAAATTCTTGTATCTGACTTACTAGAACCTTCACGGTTGGAAGTAAGTCATGGATGTAGTGGGGTTCAGGTTCTCCAGAAGGTTTACCTGAGTATACTGTCATCCTGAAAGTGAATGGAATTCTTACCACGTTCACATGTTTACATAGCAGGCCACATCATTTAGGTTTGCTCTTACTGTACTGCTTGAATACTATTTGATTTCTACAAGAATATAAAGTCTCATCAATAGTCAAGAAGTCACCTGGCTCCAACACTGAACAATTATTAAAAGTTTTAAAAAGATCCCTGACTGCAGCAAACCTGTCATGTAACCATCTCTGATATCTGGTATCAGTGTTGTCAAAGGTTAGGTTTGCATGTAAAAATCCAAATCTATTCACAGACATTACTGCACCAAATACAGGGTGACCAAACTTTCTGGAAAAATGTTTAATAAGTACCATATTTTGTTGGTGCATTACACGCACCTCTACATAAGATGCACCCCTATTTTACAAGGATGTTTTGTAGGAAAAAATTTTATTGTTTCATCATGAAGTTATGGAAAAAAAATTGTAGTGTATGTGTGTGTGTAAGAGGGGCATCATTGGCAAAGGGCAACAAAAATTTTTTAATAAAAAGAAAGGCCCATTTAATGCCAGTTCCCATATAGATGTCAGATAGAATAATAAAAAAGGAAACAGAGGATAAGTGTCTTGAAACCGCCCTCCTGAAAGACTCCAAGTCATAGGAAAGAGGAAGTACAGAAGCAGACAGGTAGTTCTAGACTTTAACAGAGAAAGGAATGAATGATTGAGAACACTGGTTAATTCTTGCATTAGAGAGGTGGACAGAATAGGTATGAGAGAAAGAAGAAAGTCTTGTGCAGGCAGGCCACAGGAGGAGGGGAGGTTTGCAATTAACAAGATCAAAAGAGCGGTTAGCATGAAAATAGCAAGAGCTGCAACATTGCTGTGATGAAAGAGGGGCTAAAGCCAGTCATTTAGAGGAAAGGAAATGATTAGACTTCATAGAAGCTGCATTAGCTAGAGATGAGATAGGAAGTTTCCAGTTTAGAATACAAGTAAAAGACAGACCGAGGATGTTATGTGTAGAAGAGGGGGACAGTTGAGTGTCACTGAAGGAGAGGGGACAGATATCTGGAAGGTTGTGTCAGTTGAATTGAGTTTTTGAGGCATTGAACAATACTAAGTTTGCTCTGTCAAAATTAGAAATCTTAGAGAGATCAGAAGTCAGGTATTCTGTGGCTTCTCTGCTTGAGCTGTTTACTTTCTGAAAGGATGGACCTCTACAAAAAGATGTGGAAAAGTGCAGGGTGTTATCATCAGTGTAGGAGTGGATAGATCAAGAAGTTTGGTTTAGAAGATCATTGGTGAATATTAGGAAGAGAGTGGTGCCAAAATCCCTAAAAGAGTGTGTGTTTTGTCTCCACATCTGGCGTGATGCAGCACTGTAACTGTGCAGTAATACCATCTAAAACTGCATGCGTGCAGTTTTATTATTTGAAGGCCGCTGAGAAATTTCTGCAATTATACCTTCAATTTTCTGATTAGTATGGTGCACAATATTGGAAATAATATCAGATATGATGAACAAGTCCCATGCCATTTATTCTGAATTTACTGACCTTGTGTCTCCTATCAAACATTCTAGAACACTGGATATCTTCACAGTTGGTCCACCTTCCATACAGTTGGTCCATGTTATGGACTTCTCTACATCTGAGTTTATCTGTGGTTTCTCTACCATTATTTTATATTCCTGTAGCTTGCCTGGTAATACATAATTATCATATTTACTTTCATCTAAACAACTGGTCAATGAATTAACTAAACTGTTTCTTGCTAATGTCTTGCTACTTCTCCGTGGGAGCCACTCTTCATTATCCACGTCATTGTCCATGCACCTTCCTCATCACTTTCAAATTCCATGGCAAGACCAGCTTTGTCACCTATCACATCTGCCAAATCTTTGTCAGGGTTGTCTACAAAGTCAGGGGCTGTGTCTGTAGTCCATTATAAGCACTAAGCAATCATACATATCAAAAGTTTTTGATAGAGTCTGGCACAAAGCTTTGATTTCCAAACTACCCTCCTACGGTTCCTTCTCTCTGTAACTTCATCTCAAGTTTCCTTTCTGACTGTTCTATTGCTGCTGTGGTAGACGGTCATTGTTCTTCTCCTAAATCTATTAACAGTGGTGTTCCTCAGGGTTCTGTCCTGTCGCCAACTCTCTTCTTATTATTCATTAATGATCTTCTAAACCAAACTTCTTGTCCTATCCACTCCTACACTGATGATACCACCCTGCACTTTTCCACGTCTTTTCATAGACGTCCAACCCTTCAGGAGGTAAACATATCACGCAGGGAAGCCATAGAACGCCTGACTTCTGATCTTTCTAAAATTTCTGATTGGGGCAGAGCAAACTTGGTATTGTTCAATGCCTCAAAAACTCAATTCCTCCATCTATCAACTCGACACAACCTTCCAGACAACTATCCCCTCTTCTTCAATGACACTCAACTGTCCCCCTCTTCTATACTGAACATCCTCGGTCTGTCCTTTACTTATAATCTGAACTGGAAACTTCACATCTCATCTCTAGCTAAAACAGCTTCTATGAAGTTAGGTGTTCTGAGACGTCTCCGCCAGTTTTTTCTCACCCCCCCAGCTGCTAACTCTGTACAAGGGCCTTATCCGTCCATGTATGGAGTATGCTTCACATGTCTGGGGGGGGTTCCACTCATACTGCTCTTCTAGACAGGGTGGAATCAAAAGCTTTTCGTCTCATCAACTCCTCTCCTCTAACTGACTGTCTTCAGCCTCTCTCTCACCACCGCAATGTTGCATATCTAGCTGTCTTCTACCGCTATTTTCATGCTAACTGCTCTTCTGATCTTGCTAACTGCATGCCTCCCCTCCTTCCGCGGCCTCGCTGCACAAGACTTTCTTCTTTCTCTCACCCCTATTCTGTCCACCTCTCTAACGCAAGAGTTAACCAGTATTCTCAATCATTCATCCCTTTCTCTGGTAAACTCTGGAACTCCCTGCCTGCTTCTGTATTTCCACCTTCCTATGACTTGAATTCCTTCAAGAGGGAGGTTTCAAGACACTTATCCACCAATTTTTGACCACTGCCTTGACCCTTTTACGGGACTGGCATTTCAGTGGGCATTTCTTTTATTGATTTTTGTTGCCCTTGGCCAGTGTCCTTCTTACATAAAAAAAAAAATACACTCAGTAATTGCACCCAATCACGTAAGCTTATAAGCTCTTGTCCTGCATGCAGCAGTGCTTATTTACAAAAAGTTGCAAGATTTTTATCTCATGGAGTGTATTTAGCTAGGCCCCTTGCCCCTCCCCCACCCACTGCAGTAATGTCATGAGTGGCAAACTCCTGATTGGCTGCTGCCTGCTTCACCCTCTCTCTCTCTCTCTCTCTCTCTCTCTCTCTCTCTCTCTCTCTCTCTCTCTCTCTCTCTCTCTCTCTCTCTCTCTCTCTCTCTCTCTCTCTCTCTCTCTCTCTCTCTCTCTCTCTCTCTCTCTCTCTCTCTCTCTCTCTCTCTCTCTCTCTCTCTCTCTCTCTCTCTCTCTCTCTCTCTCTCTCTCTCTTATCTTTTAGTTTCATGGGTAGCATGTATACAGAGCTTTGGTGATAAACTTGTCAATCATAACCTTGAACTCATTGTCCGGTAAAACAGCTGATGTTGGTGGGGGTGGTTGGGTAGGTTGTGAAGTGGATGGTGGAAGTTTGTTGTCATGGCAACTCCCACCTGAAATTGCCTCCAATGTAGCCACTCACTCACCTGACCTCTCAGATCGTAGAAACAGACAGTAGCGGGATTACCATGTCTCATAGTGAGAGAGAGAGAGAGAGAGAGAGAGAGAGAGAGAGAGAGAGAGAGAATATGTCACCACCTTTTGAAAATATTATGCCTCCCATCTCTGAAGTGCTTCGTATAACCGCCTTGCATGTCAGTTAAAATGGGGAGTTTTTGGAACTAATCTGCAAGATGTCATTGCTACTGCATGTCCCCTAGTGACATAAGCTAAAACATTGTTATTGTAAATCCCATGTGCATACAGATGCATAGAACATTGACCATTATGATATTTTCAAAATTCTGCATCAACTTTTGAATATCTTCTATACATAATTCTGAAAGAAGTTGGTCTAAACAGAAATATTTTTCATGATTATTTAGTAATACTGTTATTAATATTTTAAATACGGCATATTACGAGTCTAAAATCTATTGATTTGGACAATGAAAAAGATAAAAAATAAGATTGTACTATATGCTATGACAACATGCTCAGTAACATTGTGATATATGGATATTGTCATTTTTGTGGGGATTTTACCATCTTCTTCAGAAAGCAAGTGACACGGCAAAGTAATCGTATATCAAAACGAACATCTCTCAGCACTGCTCTGGCATAATGGGAGAGTATAGGAAGCCACAGCTTCATGGAGTAGTGGCATGGACACTGCAGGAAGAATTAACTGGTTGTCCAACTACATGTTTGTTAGCTTCAACTAAGGCAGGCCTTAGATATACAGCATTACTCTTCCCAGGACACGAGTTGCTTATTTTCAATTAAAATTGTTGTTTCCATATACTAGGAAGTTAATCTGTGTAATTTTGAGTTTTAAGTGGCACAGACATGTTGTCTTCATTTTTACTGTCATCTGCATTAATGTACTCCCAATCAGTGGTGTACTGTTTTGGAAACCTTGAGATGACTAAATTCCATACTCACTAGAAAATTAACTTAAATACTTTTGTTCATGAATAGAGTTCAATTTTACCTGTGTTACTACTTAGAAGGAATTGTGTAGGAAAGTATATTATATAAGCACATTGCATCTTGATGTATATAGAATGACACTGTAGATATATTTGATATTGCTCCTGTGTGTGCTGCTGCCTGGTGACAATCACTAGTTTCCCAAACTTCCCTTTGATTCATCCAACTGAATGGCAAAAATTACAAGCTATGATTTGTGACTCAATGCCTTGATACATATCAGAAATATGATGACTGATGGTGCTATCAGACTTGTACTAGATTGATTTCCTGGATGTTGCTGGAGATGATGGTGGCAGGATAGATGATGGTGGCTTGTTGATTCTCCAATGAATACTGGTAGTACATGGGTAGTGGTTAGATTATGGTTGATTGTGTGAGTGAAAGTGACACAACAGACAGATGTACTTCCTTGATTTAATGATGGACAGAGATGTACACATGTGATATTGAGACAGATTATGAAAGACATGACAATGCTTGACTCTCTCTCTCTGAACTGTCTCTGATCTCTGGTATCTCTGATCTGCTCCCTTTCTGAAGACTGACTCTAGCTATGCATACAGGCTCTATTTATGTGAAAGAAATGGATCAGGTTTGAGAATTTGAGATGAAGGGATGGCCAATCAGATGCTTGGAAATGGGGTGAAGGAACCAATGACAGGTTATTATTCTGACCAATGCCCTGCGAGGGAGCTAAGAAAGGGAGTGCAGGTGTTTTCCCTAAGGACTGGCAGGAAGGTAGGGAAGGTGTGATATTCTCTTGAGAGGGAGAAAGGAAAGAGGAAGGTTAAAAATAAGACATACTGGCCACGTGAGGACTGTGCACATGGAATACTGAACAGTGGAATATATGAGTGATGAATATATACAATAATAATTGTTATGACTGATGTGACTGATACAGATTTACAGATAAAAAAGCATAAATATATTAGATGTGAATTGCAGGTTAAGCTGAGCATTTTTGAGCATCCTTTTCTTTTGAAATGTATAGTTAGCACCAAATGACTTAAGAACTCACACTGAAGTGAGTGTCATATTGTACAAACTCGCTCCTTCTCAGTCTGAAAAAAAAAAAGAAAATGGCCTGAAGAAAATAATTACATGGCAGCATAAATTAACTTCTCATGTATTTCTAAATGCATAGAATAAAGGATGCAATGTTTGACATATTGACTTAAGGAAGAGCCATCTTTTGTAATTGCTTATGGTTTTGGCTAACAAAACATTTGTGCTTGTTTTTAATATGGTGTTCTACTGAGCTGCTATGTGATGCCAGGGAAATATACAAGCCATGATAACACAGTTTGAGTGATAGAGTTATTTAAGAATGTTGAAACAAATAGAAATAAGCCATTAAGCTGATGTCAATGAAAATATTGTGAGTGTGTTGGTAAAGAAATGGCATGATGAGGGATGCAAGGATGTCCCTCACCACAAACATGGTTGTGGACCAGCCCAACAAGCTTGTTCTTTTAATTGTTTACTGTTATTTAAGAATGTTGAAACAAATAGAAATAAGCCATAAAGCTGATGTCAATGAAAATATTGTGAGTGTGTTGGTAAAGAAATGGCATGATGAGGGCTGCAAGGATGTCCCTCACCACAAACATGGTTGTGGACCAGCCCAACAAGCTTGTTCTTTTAATTGTTTTACTGTTGGTAGCTGAGGATTTACTACATTTAACTGTCTCTTGATAAAATGTAAGATGTCAAATGTTTATGTTTTTTTATGATGAGGAACATCCTTGCATTTCTCATTATGCCATTTCTTCACCAATGCCAGTTTTTTCAGACTGAGAAAGAGCAAGTTGTCAGTTTGTGCAATATGACACTCATGTTGGGGAGAGTTCTAAAGTAATTTGGCACTAACTGTATACAAGGGAGAATGGAGCTGGAAAGTGCAGCTGGGTATTGCTGTGGTGAAGGCTCATGTGTCTGAGAAAATATAAGGCCCAGCTGAGTAAGAGTTACCAGTCCATATAGTGTGGTATGCCCTCTTACAAACAGAGTATAATATAAATTCACCATTAATTAAATACATTGTCATTAAGCAGTAACACATGAATGTGTCATATTCATAGGAGTCACATTTGCATTTGCATGTTGTTTGAAGGAGGATCAGTCCTCCTTCCTGAATTCCCATGGCACACCTGTGGGACAGGAGTTAGAGTATGGAGCTGGGACAAGTTATGTGATGAAACCAGCCAGTCTTCAGCACTTTTCAGCTTTTAGTGAATAAATGTAAAATAGTGTGCTTCTAAATATGCATGTAAAGTTTACTCTGTGTATGTAAAGTAATTGGGGTTGATCCAGGTGCATTTCCAAGGGTCATAGCAGATATCTTCGGATGTTTATTTTTATATGATTGAATCACACTTGTCACTCCCTCCATCTGATACCAAATAGTCATATTTTCTTTAGATTTATGTATACTGTTTACATACAAGTCTTCCTTTTGTAATGCACAACATCATTCTATTGTTCTATGTAGGAAACTACACATCCTCATTTTACATTTTGCCAACAGCCAAGAATGGTGGTGGTAACTGGTGAGCTGAGCTAAGGGAAGAAATTCAGCGCGTCTAAGAGTCATGATCAGCACCACCACCCGCATGTACAGCTACCTAGGCAGGTGGCTTGGGGTGGCTGGCTACATGATACAGTATGGATGCATTGCCCACTGTACTCTTGAGTTTGTGGGTGACTTTGTTGTGGTAAGAATTAAGTTGAAGTTCATAATGTTTTTTTTTTTTTTTTTTTTTTTTTGTATTCTCAGGTGTATATTACTCATTTGAGTACCAGTGTGCCTTTTGCAAAATGCTACATCACTCTTAGAAGTACAGTCAAGTTGTTGCTAATGATGGGGTTTGGGTTTGCTATCAGCCTGCATTAAAGAAATTATAGAAAGTTACTATGATTCAGACCAGGCTTAGACAAGCCCTTCAAAATTTAAGGTAAAATATTTCCAGTCTACTTATTACACTTTTTTTTTTTTTTATGGATATAACTGAAGGTAATAGATACATAGGAGTTTACAAAACCTCAAGAGAATAATGAACAAAAACCAGTACAGTACAGTAAAATTCATTAAAAAACCATGCTGAGCCATTGTTTACACACAACTGAAGAACGCTCATTGTTGATATCACTGTATGGTAGCGGCTGCAGCCAGTCCTTCTCACCAAACTTACATCACTGTGTAAGGTGTTGGCTGCAGTCTGTCCTTCTAACTAAACTCACATCACTGTGTATGATGGCAGTGGCAGCAACGCCTGCCCTTTCCTTCACCAAACTCTCATCACTGTGTATGACATTGGTTATAGCAATGGCTGCAATCAGCCCTTCTCCTCACCAAACTTGCATCACTTTGTATGACGGTGGTGGCTGCAGATTACCTTTTCTTTTGTCATTAGTCTAGCATCATTGTGGGTGATAGTGACAGCACAGTTGCTTCTCCCAACATTAATGTTACCCTACTTCATGTCATGGACTTGGATCTCTCTGTGGCTTGTTGCGGCCCATCTTTGTGTTAGGCTTTAAAATCCCTGCATTGGGGTATAACTTGGAAATGAACTGACCCTTTGTTGGGCATGATTTGCATTAGAATACTACATGTTAGCAGCGATCTGATCATATGTTGTAAAAAAATTGCCATAATAAACCTGGAATGTTGTAAATGGGAACAAGCATTTCCTTCATCAGAAGGCTCTTGAGGCGATTTAGATTACATATGGCTAGTATTTTTTTATACAGGGTGTCCTGTGAATTAAGGTACTTGGGATATGATAGTTTGAAGTAATTTTAAGTAAAAAATACTTTGCACACATATGCTGTGCTTTGTTTTATTTTACGAGAAATTAATGTGCAAGTTTTTGCTTTAATTACCTGCTTATCTAAAGTTTTTGAATCTATCCTCAACAGGAAGATTCTTAAACATCTATCACTTCACAACCTTCTATCTGATCGCCAATATGGGTTCCGTCAAGGCCACTCTACTGGTGATCTTCTGGCTTTCCTTACTGAGTCTTGGTCATCCTCTTTTAGAGATTTTGGTGAAACTTTTGCTGTTGCCTTGGACATATCAAAAGCTTTTGATAGAGTCTGGCACAAAGCTTTGATTTCCAAACTACCCTCCTACGGTTTCTATCCTTCTCTCTAACTTCATCTCAAGTTTCCTTTCTGACCGTTCTATTGCTGCTGTGGTAGATGGTCACTGTTCTTCTCCTAAATCTATTAACAGTGGTGTTCCTCAGGGTTCTGTCCTGTCACCCACTCTCTTCTTATTATTCATTAATGATCTTCTAAACCAAACTTCTTGTCCTATCCACTCCTACGCTGATGATACCACCCTGCACTTTTCCACGTCTTTTCATAGACGTCCAACCCTTCAGGAGGTAAACATATCACGCAGGGAAGCCACAGAATGCCTGACTTCTGATCTTTCTAAAATTTCTGATTGGGGCAGAGCAAACTTGGTATTGTTCAATGCCTCAAAAACTCAATTCCTCCATCTATCAACTCGACACAACCTTCCAGACAACTATCCCCTCTTCTTCAATGACACTCAACTGTCCCCCTCTTCTACACTGAACATCCTCGGTCTGTCCTTTACTTATAATCTGAACTGGAAACTTCACATCTCATCTCTAGCTAAAACAGCTTCTATGAAGTTAGGTGTTCTGAGACGTCTCCACCAGTTTTTCTCACCCCCCCCAGCTGCTAACTCTGTACAAGGGCCTTATCTGTCCATGTATGGAGTATGCTTCACATGTCTGGGGGGGTTCCACTCATACTGCTCTTCTATACAGGGTGGAATCAAAAGCTTTTCGTCTCATCAACTCCTCTCCTCTAACTGGCTGTCTTCAGCCTCTCTCTCTCACCGCCGCAATGTTGCATATCTAGCTGTCTTCTACCGCTATTTTCATGCTAACTGCTCTTTTGATATTGCTAACTGCATGCCTCCCCTCCTTCCGCGGCCTCGCTGCACAAGACTTTCTTCTTTCTCTCACCCCTATTCTGTCCACCTCTCTAATGCAAGAGTTAACCAGTATTCTCAATCATTCATCCCTTTCTCTGGTAAACTCTGGAACTCCCTGCCTGCTTCTGGATTTCCACCTTCCTATGACTTGAATTCCTTCAAGAGGGAGGTTTCAAGACACTTATCCACCAATTTTTGACCACTGCTTTGATCCTTTTATGGGACTGGCATTTCAGTGGGCATTTTTTTTTATTAGATTTTTGTTGCCCTTGGCCAGTATCCTTCCTACATAAAAAAAAAAAAAAAAAAGTTGTGTTGTGAGATCCGCTTGCCTGGATGGGCCTCTGCCTATTTCCCTTCCTCCCTCCTCGGCTCACTATGTACTATCAGGAAAACTCTAACGTGGTACAAGCCTGAGTGATGAAAACGCAAAACAGTATATACTTGTACATTCTGCATTGCACTAAAGTGTTAAGCATCTGGTAAAGGCAAAGGTTTCCCATGAGACACTCCCATCCTCTTTCCCCATGCCACTCTCTCTCTCTCTCTCTCTCTCTCTCTCTCTCTCTCTCTCTCTCTCTCTCTCTCTCTCTCTCTCTCTCTCTCTCTCTCTCTCTCTCTCTCTCTCTCTCTCTCTCTCTCTCTCTCTCTCTCTCTCTCTCTCTCTCTCTCTAATAATAATAATAATAGTAATGATAATAATAATAATAATAATGATTATAATAATAATAATGATAATGATAATAATAATAATAATAATAATAATAATAATAATAATAATAATAATAATAATAATAATAATAAAAATAATGTTATCAATAAGAAACAAAAAAAAAAAAGAAAAAAAGTGAAGTAGATTATAGAGGAAAAATAAAAATCGAATAGCCAATGAGCATTAACAATTCATGTGAGAGGAGACCTGATGTTGAAGTGTTCCCTGATGATGGTCTGACTTATCTCCGATAACTGCCCAAGGAACGTTATATGTTACAAATTGCAGCTGGAAGAGACGTGGTGTGAGACTGAAAATTACCTATTCCTTCTCTCCCTACCATGTGACCTCATCCCTCCCTCTTCTTCCTCTCCTCCCTCCATCCTATCTCAGTATTTCCACAAATCGCCATTGTCTTTCTCCAGCCCCAACCCAGCCAGCCTCTCCTGTCTGTCTCTTATATGTGCACTCTCCCACACTGTCCCTTTGCTACTCCTTCCTCCTCCTCCTCCTCCTCCTCCTCCTCCTCCTCCTCCTCCTCCTCCTCCTCCTCCTCCTCCTCCTCCTCCTCCTCCTCCTCCTCCTCCTCCTCCTCCTCCTCCTCCTCCTCCTCCTCCTCCTCCTCCTCCTCCTCCTCCTCCTCCTCCTCCTCTCTCTCTCTCTCTCTCTCTCTCTCTCTCTCTCTCTCTCTCTCTCTCTCTCTCTCTCTCTCTCTCTCTCTCTCTCTCTCTCTCTCTCTCTCTCTCTCTCTCTCTCAAAGTAATTATAATAATAATAATAATAATAATAACAATAATAATGATAATAATAACAATTATTATTATAATAACAGTAATGATAATATAAATTATAGGAAGAAAAGGAAGAATTACAATAATAGTATTATAATAATAATGATAATAATAATAACAATAATAATAATAATAATAATAATAATAATAATAATAATATTATTATTATTATTATTATTATTATTATTATTATTATTGTTATTATTATTATACTATAACAAAATTTAACTTTTGTCTTGTCCTTGGCCCCAAACCATAAATTTCCATCTAAAAAAATAGAAAAAAGTTCTTTTGATCCTTAAACTTTGCTTTTGTGGTTAGAACAATGAATTTACATTTTTGCCTCATTTCATTATAGTATGGGTTACTATTGGTTTTCAGGTAAGGTAAAGATCTTTGCAAAATCTCAGTTGCATATCTAATTGCTTTTGAAATGTTGCAAATAAGTTAAAAGAATGAAAGAAAGAATATAGTA
Source organism: Scylla paramamosain (assembly GCF_035594125.1). NCBI lineage: Eukaryota > Metazoa > Arthropoda > Malacostraca > Decapoda > Portunidae > Scylla > Scylla paramamosain. The sequence goes on from NC_087181.1 coordinate 5,861,279, forward strand.
TTCTAAAGATTTTTAATTTTAATAAGATCATTCTTGAACTGACCAGATCTAGCAAGAAATTTCTCATATTTAGGAGAATTTGCTTACATTTCAGAAATCTTGTTTCTTCCAGAATGTTCTATCAGACACTTTTAGAAGTTTCTAGAACATTTTAGAACATTCTATTCAATGTAAACATTTCCAAAATATTATAGAACTTTCTAGAATACAGTAGAAATATGTAGAAGTATCAAGAATTTTCTAGAATCTACGAAAATTTTCTAGAATTATTCAGAATATTCTAAAGTAGGTTCAAGAATATTCTAGAAAGATTGAGAACATTCTGGAACACATTATAGAAAGACTAAGAATATTCTAGAGTACTGCTTGACAATATAAAAGTAGGGGCTTGCAAACCACCAATCAGTTCTGCTTTGGCTGCCTGAGATGACACATCACAAGAGGTGAAATGGCATCAAGAGGCTACAGTCATTTTCCAGATGCATTCTGTTACATATGTGGTCAATTCATCAAGACAAGAGCAAAGAAGTTCTCAGTGACAGCATCTGGAAAAATATGTGAAAGAAAAAGCACTGATCTCCAAGGACTGACCATACAGTAGGAGCACACAATATCAAACATGAGTCATTGGTGAATCCTCAAAAGGTTTTGTCTCCTCCACTACACATCAAACTGGGTCTCTTGAAACAGTTTGTTACAGCTCTTGACAAGGAGTCTACTTTCTTCAGATATCTTCAAGACTTCTTTCTTAAGCTTTCAGAGGCAAAAGTGAAAGCTGGTATTTCTTCATTGGACCACAAGTAAGGAAAATTTGGGAGTGCTCAGAATTTCTACAGAAGCTCACAGAAAAGGAGAAAAAAACTTGTGATTTTTTCATGGCTGTAGCACAGGGCTTTCTTGGCAACAAGGCTGATAACTATATGGAACTAGTTGAAGCTTTAGTGAAAAGCTGTGGTGAGATGGGCTGTTGAATGCCCTTGAAGGTCCATATCCTAGATGCTCACCATGACAACTTTAGGGAGAATATGGCAGCATATTCATAGGAATAAGGAGAACACTTCCACCAATATATAATGAACTTTGGACAGAGATATCAGTTTTCTTCAATGAAAACATGATGGGAGACTGCATTTGGGGTCATATGTGAAGGTGATTTGTTGTATTCATACAAATCAAGAAAAACTTTATTTTTAATCCTAGAAATTAGTTTCAGAAATTTTTGAAATAAATTTTTGTGTCATTTGATTTTTTTCTGTCTGTTGGGGTGTGAAGAGTAGCAGAGACACCAGAATCTTGGTTGTGTTTATTTGTGGAGTGAGGGAGTACAAGGCACGCCTTGACAGAGAGCGAGGTCCAGACTGACCCCTGGTTCCCATGGCGCCTGCATATATATAGACCAACATATCGTACCGTGCTTGGGTAAATACAAACTCCCACACTGTCCAAAAATGGTGAAAATGGTAAAATTCAACTATTTTAGAGCAAAAAAAATCATTCAAAAAGCCACAAAAGCAAAGTTTGACAGAAATGATGGACATTTTCTATTTGTTTTGCAATGAAAACTTGGAAAATTACATTTTTTGTGAAGGACAAAAATTGTGTTATCTAGTGTTATCAGTATTAGTATTTTTATTATTATTATTATTATTATTATTATTATTATTATTATTATTATTATTATTATTTTATTTATTTTTTATTATTATCATTACTAACTATTATTATTATTATTATTATTATTATTATTATTATTATTATTATTATTATTATTATTATTATTATTATTGGTAGTAGTAGTAGTAGTAGTAGTAGTAGTAGTAATGTTATTGCGATTGCAACCCCATAGAAAATCTATGGGGGCACATAGTAAATTCATGATACAGGGATCACGAAAGACCCCTCAGCAGTTGATGGGACACAGAGAGAGTGGGAAAGGCTGCAAGGAAAGCCCTAAGTCATAAGAAAAATAGTGGCTATTGAAAAGCAAGAAGGCTGGACACACTACTAGAAAAGAGAGAGAGAGAGAGAGAGAGAGAGAGAGAGAGAGAGAGAGAGAGAGAGAGAGAGAGAGAGAGATTAATAACAGCAGGACACTACTACTACTACCACTACTATGACTACTGTTGCTGCTGCTGCATTATAATAATAATAGTAATAATAATAATAATAATAATAATAATAATAATATTATTATTATTATTATTATTATTATTATTATTATTATTATTATCATTATCATTATTATTATTATTATTATTATTATTATTATTATTATTATTAATTACCATAATTACAAGAGAGAGAGAGAGAGAGAGAGAGAGAGAGAGAGAGAGTTACATAGAAAAACAGGCCACAACAAACCTTGTGGTCCTCACGAGGTGACCTGACCTAAGACTACTAAGGTGAGAGAGAGATAAGGTGGGGAGGGGGAGGAACTGGGGGCCTGCATGCAGGAAAGTCTCCGCACACTCTGTGTATGTGTGAGCCAGTCTCGCCTCGTGATTGGTATGAAAAGTATCTTCTTGTGAATGGCCGCCACCTTCTCATCAGCTAACTTAAAGTAACCTAATTTAACCTTACTAATCAAACTTTACCTAACTTAACCAAATCTAACCAAACCTAACCTGACTAAGCTAAACCTAACTTTTAGCCAAAATAATGTTTTATAATAAATAAGAGACCATATCCAGTAATTTGGTACAAAATAGTTAGGTTACTGGGTAGTAAGATTAAGGTTAATGTTAGGTTTGATTAGATTAGTTAGGTTAGCTGATGAGAAGGTGGCAGCCAATCACATGGCGAGACTGCTCACACATGTGCAGTGTGCAGAGACTTTCTTGCATGCAGCCCCTCCCGGACAGACGAACAAGAGTCTACCAACATACTCAGTGACAGGCGGAGGCTTCCTACCAAGTGACCAGCAAGACGTGTGTGATTTTTTTTTTTTTTTTTTATATAGGAGGGACACTGATCAAGGGCAACAAAAATCCAATAAAAAACAAAATGCCCACTGAGATGCCAGTCCCATAAAAGGGTCCCAAGCGGTAGTCAAAAATTGAAGGATAAGTGTCTTAAAACTTCCCTCTTTAAGGAATTCAAGTCATAGGAAGGTGGAAGTATAGAAGCAGGCAGGGAGTTCCAGAGTTTACCAGAGAAAGGGACAAATGATTGAGAATACTGGTTAACTCTTGCATTAGAGAGGTGGACAGAATAGGGGTGAGAGAAAGAAGAAAGTCTAGTGCAGCAAGGCTGCAGGAGGAGGGGAGGCATGCAGTTAGCAAGATCAGAAGACCAGTTAGCATGAAAATAGCAGTAGAAGACAGCTAGAGATGCAACATTGCGGCAATAAGAGAGAGGCTGAAGACAGTTAGTTAGAGGAGAAGAGTTGATGAGACGAAAAGCTTTTGATTCCACCCTGTCTAGAAGAGTGGTATGAGTGGAATCCCCCCAGACATGCGAAGCATACTCCATACATGGACAGATAAGGTCCTTGTACAGAGTTAGCAGCTGGGGGGTGAGAAAAACTGGCAGAGACGTCTCAGATTGCCTAACTTCATAGAAGCTATTTTAGCTAGAGATGAGATGTGAAGTTTCCAGTTCAGATTATAAGTAAAGGACAGACCGAGGATGTTCAGTGTAGAAGAGGGGGACAGTTGAGTGTCACTGAAGAAGAGGGGATAGTTGTCTGGAAGGTTGTGTCGAGTTGATATATGGAGGAATTGAGTTTTTGAGGCATTGAGCAATACCAAGTTTGCTCTGCCCCAATCAGAAATTTTAGAAAGATCAGAAGTCAGGCATTCTGTGGCTTCCCTGTGTGAAATATTTATTTCCTGTAGGGTTGAATGTTTATGAAAAGGCGTGGAAGAGTGCAGGGTGGTATCATCAGCATAGGAGTGGATAGGACAAGAAGTTTGGTTTAGAAGATCATTAATGAATAATAAGAAGAGAGTGGGTGACAGGACAGAACCCTGAGGAACACCACTGTTAATAGATTTAGGAGAAGAACAGTGACCGTCTAGCACAGCAGCAATAGAACAGTCAGAAAAGAAACTTGAGATGAAGTTACAGAGAGAAGGATAGAAGCCATAGGAGGGTAGTTTGGAAATCAAAGCTTTGTGCCAGACTCTATCAAAAGTTTTTGATATGTCCAAGGCAACAGCAAAAGTTTCACGAAAATCTCTAAAAGAAGATGACCAAGACTCAGTAAGGAGAGCCAGAAGATCACCAGTGGAGCGGCCTTGACAGAACCCATATTGGCGATCAGATAGAAGATTGTGAAGTGATTGATGTTTAAGAATCTTCCTGTTGAAGATAGATTAAAAAATTTTAGATAGGCAGGAAATTAAAGCAATAGGACGGTAGTTTGAGGGATTAGAATGGTCACCCTTTTTAGGGACAGGTTGAATGTACGCAGACTTCCAGCAAGAAGGAAAGGTAGATGTTGACAGACAGAGCTGAAAGAGTTTGACTAGGCAAGGTGCAAACATGGAGGCACAGTTTTGGAGAACAAAAGGAGGGACCCCATCAGGTCCATAAGCCTTCTGAGGGTTTAGGCCAGCGAGGGCATGGAAAACATCATTGCGAAGAATTTTAATAGGTAGGATGAAGAAGTCAGAGGGTGGAGAAGAGGGAGGAACAAGCCCAGAATCATCCAAGGTAAAGTTTTTAGCAAAGGTCTGAGCAAAGAGTTCAGCTTTAGAAATAGATGTGATAGCAGTGGTGCCATCTGGTTGAAATAAAGGAGGGAAAGTAGAAGCAACAAAGTTATTGGAGATATTTTTGGTTATATGCCAGAAGTCACGAGGGAAGTTAGATCTTGAAAGATTTTGACACTTTCTGTTAATGAAGGAGTTTTCGGCTAGTTGGAGAACAGACTTGGCATGGTTCCGGGCAGAAATATAAAATGCATGAGATTCTAGTGATGGAAGGCTTAAGTACCTTTTGTGGGCCACCTCTCTATCATGTATAGCATAAGAACAAGCTGTGTTAAACCAAGGTTTGGAAGGTTTAGGTCAAGAAAAAGAGTGAGGAATGTATGCCTTCATGCCAGACACTATTACATCTGTTATGTGCTCAGCACACAAAGACAGGTCTCTGACACGGAAACAGTAGTCATTCCAAGGAAAATCAGCAAAATACCTCCTCAGATCCCCCAACTAGCAGAGGCAAAATGCCAGAGGCACCTTCACTTAGGGGGATCCTGAAGAGGGATTGGAGTGATAGGACAAGATACAGATATAAGATTCTGATTGGAGGAGCCCAACGGAGAAGAGAGGGTGACAGTATAAGCAGAAGGATTAGAGGTCAGGAAAAGGTCAATAATGTTGGGCATATCTCCAAGACAGTCAGGAATACGAGTAGGGTGTTGCACCAATTGCTCTAGGTCGTGGAGGATAGCAAAATTGAAGGCTAGTTCACCAGGAAGGTCAGTGAAAGGAGATGAAAGCCAAAGTTGGTGGTGAACATTGAAGTCTCCAAGAATGTAGATCTCTGGAAAAGGGAAGAGGGTCAGAATGTGCTCCACTTTGGGAATTAAGTAGTCAAAGAATTTCTTTTAGTCAGAGGAGTTAGGTGAGAGGTATACAGCACAGATAAATTTAGTTTGAGACTGACTCTGTAGGTGTAGCCAGATGGTGGAAAACTCAGAAGATTCAAGAGCAGGGGCATGAGAGCAGGTTAAGTCATTGCGCACATAAACGCAACATTGGGCTTTTGGATTGAAAATGAGGATAGAGAAAAAGGGGCTACTGTCAGTTGCCTCAGATACCTGAGTTTCAGTCAGGAAAAGAAGATGAGGTTTAGAAGAGGAGAGGTGGTGTTCTATAGATTGAAAATTAGATCTTAGACTGCAAATGTTTTAGAAGTTAATGAAGAAAAAGTTGAGGGGGTGTCAAGACACTTAGGGTCATCAACAGAAGGGCAGTCCGACCTGGGGACATTTATGGTCCCCTCCCCAGATGAGAACTCTGAGACTGGTGTAGGAGTCACCATGATAATTTTAAAATTTTGAGTGAAGGGTGTGTGTTATTAGGTGCTTGTAGTTTTGTGTGGAGGAAGAGAGTTGTCTTTAGAGGGCAGGCTGTGACTGTCCCCTTGTGTTGTGAGACACAAAGGGAAACGTTCAGTGAGGTCACAGCATGTACACACACACGTGTGTGTGTACATGCGCGTGGCTCTCTCACTATTATTATTATTATTATTGTTATTGTTATTATTATTATTATTATTATTATTATTATTATTATTATTATTATTATTATTATTATTGTTATTATTATTATTATTATTATTATTATTATTATTATTATTATTATTATTATTATTATTATTATTATTTCATTGTTATCATTACTATTCCTTATCTTCACCTGATTCAAGGGATTTCTTATAAAGAGAAACTAACGGTTCACTAATAGCCTCTTTGCATTCCTTAAGTACTCTGGGATATATTTCATCTGGTCCTGGTGTCTTGAACTTTTTCAGCCTATCAATCTCTTGTTCCACTATCTCCTTAGTTATGGTAATATCTGTCAGCTCAATCTCTTCTGCTTTAAACATCCGCTCACTATTTGGCATTTCCTGCATGTTTTCCTGGGTGAAGACTTAAAAAAAAAACTCATTCAGAATTTTACTAATCTCCTCCCCAGAACCAACCAGGTCTCCATTTGCTGCCTTTAATGGACCAGTTGCTTCCCTATTCTTCCTCCTATATACCTTGGGGTCCATCTTCATCTGGCTGGCTACCTTTAATTCATAATTGTTTTTAGCTTTCCTTGTTAACATCCTGACTGTTCTAACTAATTCATTATATTGTAGCCTTAAAACCTGTTCCCCTGCCTTTTATCTCTTATATATACTTATCTTCCATCATATGTAGTGTTTCAACCTACCAGTCATCCATTTAGGATCATTCTTCTATGATCTTATTGCTCAATAAGGGATGTTTTCTAACTGTCCTGTATGTAATTTATCAACAAAATGTTTATACAACTCATCTACATTTACTTCCCCTAATCTTCCCATCTCAGCCCCATCCATCCTCTTCACTCCATCTTCTTCTTGCCTTGACGTCACCTCACCCATCTCAGCATGACCTGACTCTCCAACTTACTCACACATATCTCCCCCTCTCTCACTCCTCCAGCCCTTTCGGACACCTCCTCTCCTCCTGCTCTTTACCCTCACACATCACCTCACCTCCCTCATCCTGCCTTATCTTTCTTAACTCCATCCTGAACCTTACCTCCACCCTGCATCCATTGCCAGTCAACTCCTTGGAGGTACCTTTTAAATACCTCAAAATCTGCTCCTAAAGTCAGGTATTTTATGAGTGTTTTTGTTTCTAAAAGTTTCCTCCTATTTTAATTTGTACCTTATTTCACAATGGTCACTGTTACCTAACTGTCTCCAACCTCTACCTGCATGACTGCTTCTTACCTGTTAGTTAGAATTAAATCTAGAATATTATTCCCCCTTGTGGGTTCTAAGATTACCTGCTTTAAAAAAATTACCTTAAGAAATTCTTCTGCTTCACTGTTACCTACCATCAGGCTCTAGTTGATATTCCTTAAATTAAAATCTCCTACCACACATACCTGACTGTACCTGCCTGCTCTATTTAATTCCTGCCATAGTGAAGTGTTAATTTCCTTTGTACTGTGCAGTGGCCTGTACACTAATCCCAGTACTAGTACTACTGACTGTGATCCTTCCATGATATCTACCCATATCGACTCTGTCTTGCTATCTGTTTTAATTCTACTGTTAATACAACATTGTAATGTGTCCCTAACTTGCATTGCAATGCCTTCTCCTCTCCTGTTATCTGTCTTTATAGAGTGGTGTATAACCATCAATCTTAACCTCTGGATTAAATACTTTTCCTGATATATCTAACCAAGTTTCTGTTAAAGCAATGATATCAATGTTCTCTACACACGCCATTCCTCTAAGCAAGCCCATTTTATTCAAAATACTTCTACAATTTGTGCAATAAACACTTAAGCTATTCCTAACCTTCTCTGAGCTAGTTACCTTTCTAGATTTAACTAATTTTTCCTTTATTTCATCCTCACAACCCCTTCCATCCTCCTGACCAATGAAAAAGAGTGCTGGAGTGCAGTCACCTTCCATTTGAATGCTCTGGCCAAAATCCAAACACCCTGGCATAATAAATGCACTCCATCCCTGGCATATAAAGTGTTCCTACCATAGAAGAGGTCCCAGTTGTTGATGAACGTCCATTCATTATTCTTACAATGATTTGCGAGCCTGCAATTCACTATAGTAGTATTGTACAGCCACTCATTTCCAACTTCCCTCCTCGGCAAGACATCACATACCATATGGATCTTTCCCTTGTCCCTAATCTTATCCAAAGCCTGCCTAAACCTCCTGAACAGCTCCACACTCTGACCTCACCAAGGTCATTCCCTCCTGCGCTGAGAAAACAATGGGGCTTGGTACCATCATTTTCCATGCACATACATGTCTCTGCTATCTTCCCTATCCCAGCCCCTGGCAAACACACCCTTGACCTACACTTCCTATCTTTGGCACAAAACACACTATCTACATAAGTGCCTAACCTGACTATCACTAAGCACAAGCACTCTACCTTGGGGCAGGGTAACTGCATCTGCCCTCTCCTTCTCTTTGTCTCCTCCCACCATGTCCACCTCCTCCTCTGTCACACCCTTGAACAGACTGAAGGGATTCCTCATCTCCATGTGGCACATCTCCAGGCGAGGCACCTTGAGTACCTTCAACCGCTTAGCATCCCTTCATACAACTAACTGCTCCTGCATTGCCTTACTAGGTAAGGTGATGGCAGGGCACGATCCTCCCTCAGGTGCTGAGATCCTCTCACAGAACTCAGCCTGCAGGTCTGAGATCTTCTTATGAAACTCAGCCTGCACATCCGAGATCCTTTGATGGAACTCAGCCTCCAGCTCTGAGACCTTTGCAACAAAGGCCTTGAGAATAGGAGAACTAATACAACTAGATGACTCAGCAACACAAGGTTCCATGTCTACACTAGCCAGTTATAGTGCCAGGTTACTGCTCGCTAAACATGTCCATTTGCTAGGAACTCTGACCTGAGACTCATAGCAGAATGGAAACTTGAGATGAAGTTGCAGAGAGAAGGATAGAAGCTATAGGAGGATAGCTTGGAAATCAAAGTTTTGTGCCAGACTCTATCAAAAAGTTTTGGTATGTCCAACACAGCAACAAAAGTTTCACCAAAATCCTTAAAAAAAGGTTGACTAAGACTCAGTAAGGATCACCAGTAGAGCAGCCTTGACAGAACTCATACTGGCAATCAGATAGAAGGTTGTGAAGTGATAGATGTTTAAGAATCTTCCTGTTGAGGATAGATTAAAAAACTTTAGAAAGGCAGGAAATTAAAGCAATAGGATGGTAGTTTGAGGGATTAAAACAGTCATCCTTTTTATGAACAGGCTGAATGTAGGCAAACTTCCAGCTAGAAAGAAAGGTAGATGTTGAGAGACAGTTGGAAGAGTTTGACTAGACAAGGTGCAAGCATGGAGGCACAATTTCGGAGAACAATAGGAGGGTCCCTGTCAGGTCTATAAGCCTTCCGAGAGTTTAGGCTATTGAGGGTATGGAAAACTTCATTGTAAAGGATCTTAATGGGTAGCATGAAGTAGTCGGAAGATGGAGGAGAGGGAGAAACAAGCCAGAAATCATCCAAGGTAGAATTTTTAGCAAAGGTTTGAGCAAAGAGTTCAGCTTTAGAAATAGATGAGACAGCAGTAGTGCCATCATGTTGAAATAAAAGAAGGAAAGATGAAGAGGCAAAGTTATTTGAGATGTTTTTGGCTAGGTGCCAAAAATCATGAAAGGAGTCAGATCTTGAAAGATTTTGACACTTTATAAATGAAGGAGCTTTTGGCTATTCTTTAAAATTCACCTCTAATTTTTCAATTCTTTACCTTCATTGTACATTATTGTTGACATGCCTATAGGACAGTTTTGGTTGGTCTTTGCATTTATCTGTTAATATGTTTTTTGTATTTTCTTTGCTCTTCTCTTTGTATTGTTTTGGTTAGTCTTTACATTTATCTGTTATATGTTTTTTGTATTTTCTTTGCCCTTCTCTTTGTATTGTAACATATTTATTATTCTTATGTATTCTGCCCACTAATCTTGTCTTCTTCCTCTCTTCAATTTTTCCTTGCCGAGTCAAACTCTTTCAGCTCTGTCTGTCATCATCTACCTTTCCTTCTTACTGGAAGTTTGCCTACATTCAGCCTGTTCCTAAAAAGGGTGACCGTTCTAATCCTTCAAACTACCGTCCTATTGCTTTAATTTCCTACCTATCTAAAGTTTTTTAATCTATCCTCAACAGGAAGATTCTTAAACATCTATCACTTCACAACCTTCTATCTAATCGCCAGTATGGGTTCCGTCAAGGCTGCTCTACTGGTGATCTTCTGGCTTTCCTTACTGAGTCTTGGTCATCCTCTTTTAGAGATTTTGGTGAAACTTTTGCTGTTGCCTTGGACATATCAAAAGCTTTTGATAGAGTCTGGCACAAAGCTTTGATTTCCAAACTACCCTCCTACAGTTTATATCTTTCTCTCTGTAACTTCATCTCAAGTTTCCTTTTTGACCGTTCTATTGCTGCTGTGGTAGATGGTCACTGTTCTTCTCCTAAATCTATTAACAGTGGTGTTCCTCAGGGTTCTGTCCTGTCACCCACTCTCTTATTGTTCATTAATGATCTAAACCAAACTTCTTGTCCTATCCACTCCTACGCTGATGATACCACCCTGCACTTTTCCTCGTCTTTTCATAGACGTCCAACCCTTCAGGAGGTAAACAAATCATGCAGGGAAGCCACAGAACGCTTGACTTCTGATCTTTCTAAAATTTCTGTTTGGGGCAGAGCAAACTTGGTATTGTTCAATGCCTCAAAAACTCAATTCCTCCATCTATCAACTCAACACAATCTTCCAGACAACTATCTCCTCTTCTTCAATGACACTCAACTGTCCCCCTCTTCTACACTGAACATCCTCAGTCTGTCCTTTACTTATAATCTGAACTGGAAAATTCACATCTCATCTCTAGCTAAAACAGCTTCTATGAAGTTAGGCGTTCTGAGACGTCTCCGCCAGTTTTTCTCACCCCCCCAGCTGCTAACTCTGTACAAGGGCCTTATCCATCCATGTATGGAGTATGCTTCACATGTCTGGGGGGGGTTCCACTCAATCTGCTCTTCTAGACAGGGTGGAATCAAAAGCTTTTCGTCTCATCGACTCCTCTCCTCTAACTGACTGTCTTTAGCCTCTCTCTCACTGCCGCAATGTTGCATATCTAGCTGTCTTCTACCGCTATTTTCATGCTAACTGCTCTTCTGATCTTGCTAACTGCATGCCTCCCCTCCTTCCACAGCCTCGCTGCACAAGACTTTCTTCTTTCTCTCACCCCTATTCTGTCCACCTCTCTAACGCAAGAGAGGTAAACTCTGGAACTCCCTGCCTGCTTCTGTATTTCCACCTTCCTATGACTTGAATTTTTTCAAGAGGGAGGTTTCAAGACACTTACTCATCAATTTTTGACCACTGCTTTGACCCTTTTATGGGACTGGCATTTCAGTGGGCATATTTTTTTATTGGATTTTTGTTGCCCTTGGCCAGTGTCCTTCCTACATAAAAAAAAAAAAGCATCTCTTTTTTGTCTTTTTGATATTTCACATCTATTTAATCATTCCTTATGTCCAATTTCTCTGCCCCTCACTTTAGACACATATCTTCATTATATGTATATTTCAACATACTCTTTCCATTTTCTTTTTTCCACTCCCCTGACTTTAAATTTACTCCAGGCAGTTTCTTCAGAGTATTTCTTAAGCTGACTAAACTTTCCTTTTTTCATAATTGAGTCTTCCAATCCTGTGGTTTCTTTTCCTTGACTCTTCTTTAACTTCTTTTGAAGTTAGTTCTATTACCACATGATCACTTTTTCATATTGGACATTTATATTTCACTTTATTCACAATTTTTGGTTCCTTTGTCAATATTAAATCTAGTAGACAGTTCTTCGTCTCCTCTGTATTTCATGTCCTCTACAATCCACTGGGTTAGTGTGTTTTCCATCAACATCATCGAGAGTTTGTATCCCTATGACATGACTTCACTTGTGGTAGTTGGATCTTCCCAAGAAACTTCTTTGCAATTAAAATCTCCAGTCATTCTTACTTGCTATTCTGTCCAAGCATTCTCTTGTATCTTCCAGCATAGTATTATAATCTTCTTTCCTCTATGAGCTTATCTTAGGTGGAACATATACCACAACAAGAGCCCTTAACCCTTTTCTGCCTGCCTTATTTTCACCTCAATAATTTCCACATTTTCTTCTCAGAAAAATACTTCTTCCACTTGTAGCTCTTTCCTTATCAACATCATTACTCCACCATCCTGTTTCTTTTTTCTATTTTTCATCCACATGTTGTGCTTTCCTTCCTCAGTATTAACTGCAGTAATTTCATCACTTATTTAGTTTCTGCTAATCTCATAATGTCAGGCTTATTTTTCTTGCATTGATAATATCCTGCTGATATTAGTATATGCCACCTTTAGCCCTTTTAACTCTTCTTTTTTCCTGTGTACCATTTCTTTAGTTTCATGACTATTACTTCCAAAAAGAATTGCTTTTTTTCTCTTTCTTGGTTTGTCCCTCATTTTTTTCTTTTGCCTCATTCAACACATCATTCATTTTCTTTCTTTCATCTCTGTTTAGGTCTTCTCTTTTCCATCTATTTATAATCCTCCTTTTTTGATAGTTTCCAGGTATTTGACAATAATGTTTCAGCAGCAATTTGGGACCTAAATCTAACTTGTACTGGCCTGTTATCTCTTTCCATATATATATATATATATATATATATATATATATATATATATATATATATATATATATATATATATATATATATATATATATATATATATATATATATATATATATATATATATATATATATATATATATATATATATATATATATATATATATATATATATATATATATATATATATATATATATATATATATATATATATATATATATATATATATATATATATATATATATATATATATATATATATATAGCAATCATAGTCACTTCAGTCTCTTCCACCATGTTGTCACTTTCTTCTTCAGCTTGATGAACCTTTTTCTTAAGTAACTCTATATCAATTTTCTCTCTTTCATGTCTGATAGGTTTCACTTTATCCTTAACACCAAATACTATTACACACTTATTTTTCTGCTGTGTCTCTAACTTCTCACTTTGTATACTTTCACCACAGTATTTTCTATTTCTTCCTTCAAGTGTGTTTCCATAGCATCCTTTAAATTAATTTTCTCTTCTTCCTGTTTCTTATTCCATTCCTTTTGCCACTTATTAATTTCCTTGACATTGTGTTGACATCTGCTCTTTTTCATAGTTCTCTGCATTTTTTTTTTTTTTTATGTAGGAAGGACACTGGCCAAGGGCAACAAAAATCCAATAAAAAAAAATGCCCACTGAAATGCCAGTCCCATAAAAGAATCAAAGCAGTGGTCAAAAATTGATGAATAAGTGTCTTGAAACCTCCCTCTTGAAGGAATTCAAGTCATAGGAAGGTGGAAATACAGAAGCAGGCAGGGAGTTCCAGAGTTTACCAGAGAAAGGGATGAATGATTGAGAGTACTGGTTAACTCCTGCATTAGAGAGGTGGACAGAATAGGGATGAGAGAAAGAAGAAAGTCTTGTGCAGCAAGGCTGCGGGAGGAGGGGAGGCATGCAGTTAGCAAGATCAGAAGAGCAGTTAGCATGAAAATAGCGGTAGAAGACAGCTAGAGATGCAACATTGTGGCAGTGAGAGAGAGGCTGAAGACAGTCAATTAGAGGAGAGGAGTTGATGAGACAAAAAGCCTTTGATTCCACCCTGTCTAGAAGAGCAGTATGAGTGGAACCCCCCGAGACATGTGAAGCATACTCCATATATGGACGGATAAGGCCCTTGTACAGAGTTAGCAGCTGGAGGGTGAGAAAAACTGGCGGAGACGTCTCAGAACACCTAACTTCATAGAAGGTGTTTTATTTTATTTTTTTTTTTTATATAGGATGGACACTGGCAAAGGGCAACAAAAATCCAATAAAAAGATATGCCCAATGAAATGCCAGTCCCATAAAAGGGTCAAAGCAGTGGTCAAAAATTGATGAATAAGTGTCTTGAAACCTCCCTCTTGATGGAATTCAAGTCATAGGAAGGTGGAAATACAGAAGCAGGCAGGGAGTTCCAGAGTTTACCAGAGAAAGGGATGAATGATTGAGAATACTGGTTAACTCTTGCATTAGAGAGGTGGACAGAATAGGGGTGAAAGAAAGAAGAAAGTCTTGTGCAGCGAGGCCGCGGAAGGAGGGGAGGCATGCAGTTAGCAAGATCAGAAGAGCAGTTAGCATGAAAATAGCGGTAAAAGACAGCTAGACATGCAACATTGCGGCAGTTAGAGAGAGGCTGAAGACAGTCAGTTAGAGGAGAGGAGTCGATGAGACGAAAAGCTTTTGATTCCACCCTGTCTAGAAGAGCAGTATGAGTAGAACCCCCCCCGACATGTGAAGCATACTCCATACATGGACGGATAAGGCCCTTGTACAGGGTTAGCAGCTGGGGGGTGAGAAAAACTGGCGGAGATGTCTCAGAACACCTAACTTCATAGAAGCTGTTTTAGTTTTTTTTTTTTTTTTAATGTAGGAAGGACACTGGCCAAGGGCAGCAAAAATCCAATAAAAAAATATGCCCACTGAAATGCCAGTCCCATAAAAAGGTCAAAGCAGTGGTCAAAAATTGATGAATATGTGTCTTGAAACCTCCCTCTTGAAGGAATTCAAGTCATAGGAAGGTGGAAATACAGAAGCAGGCAGGGAGTTCCAGAGTTTACCAGATAAAGGGATGAATGATTGAGAATACTGGTTAACTCTTGCATTAGAGAGGTGGACAGAATAGGGATGAGAGAAAGAAGAAAGTCTTGTGCAGTGAGGCCACGGAAGGAGGGGAAGCATGCAGTTAGCAGGATCAGAAGAGCAGTTAGCATGAAAATAGTGGTAAAAGACAGCTAGATATGCAACATTGCGGCAGTGAGAGAGAGGCTGAAGACAGTCAGTTAGAGGAGAGGAGTCGATAAGATGAAAAGCCTTTGATTCCACCTTGCCTAGAAGAGCAGTATGAGTGGAACCCCCCAGACATGTGAAGCATACTCCATACATAGACGGATAAGGCCCTTGTACAGAGTTAGCAGCTGGGGTGTGAGAAAAACTGGCGGAGACGTCTCAGAACGCCTAACTTCATAGAAGCTGTTTTAGCTAGAGATGAGATGTGAAGTTTCCAGTTCAGATTATAAGTAAAGGACAGACCGAGGATGTTCAGTGTAGAAGAGGGAGACAGTTGAGTGTCATTGAAGAAGAGGGGATAGTTGTCTGGAAGGTTGTGTAAAGTTGATAGATGGAGGAATTGAGTTTTTGAGGCATTGAACAATACCAAGTTTGCTCTGCCCCAATCAGAAATTTTAGAAAGATCAGAAGTCAAGCGTTCTGTGGCTTCCCTGCATGATATGTTTACCTCCTGAAGGGTTGGACGTCTATGAAAAGATGTGGAAAAGTGCAGGGTGGTATCATCAGCATAGGAGTGGATAGGACAAGAAGTTTGGTTTAGAAGATCATTAATGAATAATAAGAAGAGAGTGGCTGACAGGACAGAACTCTGAGGAACAGCACTGTTAATAAATTTAGGAGAACAGTGACCGTCTACCACAGCAGCAATAGAACGGTCAGAAAGGAAACTTGAGATGAAGTTACAGAGAGAAGGATAGAAACCGTAGGAGGGTAGTTTAGAAATCAAAGCTTTGTGCCAGACTCTATCAAAAGCTTTTGATATGTCCAAGGCAACAGCAAAAGTTTCACTGAAATCTCTGAAAGAGGATGATCAAGACTCAGTAAGGAAAGCCAGATGATCACCAGTAGAGCGGCCTTGATGGAACCCATACTGGCGATCAGATAGAAGGTTGTGAAGTGATAGATGTTTCAGAATCTTCCTGTTGAGGATAGATTCAAAAACTTTAGATAGGCAGGAAATTAAAGCAATAGGATGGTAGTTTGAAGGATTAGAACGGTTACCCTTTTTAGGAACAGGTTGTATGTAGGCAAACTTCCAGCAAGAAGGAAAGGTAGATGTTGACAGACAGAGCTGAAAGAGTTTCACTAGGCAAGGTGCAAGCATGGAGGTACAGTTTCGGAGAACAATAGGAGGGACCCCATCAGGTCCATAAGTCTTTTGAGGGTTTAGGCCAGCAAAGGCATGGAAAACATCATTGCGAAGAATTTTAATACGTGGCATGAAGTAGTCAGAAGGTGGAGGAGAGGGAGGAACAAGCCCAGAATCGTCCAAGATAGAGTTTTTAGCAAAGGTTTGAGCAAAGAGTTCAGCTTTAGAAATAGATGTGATAGCAGTGGTGCCATCTGGTTGAAATAGAGGAGGGAAAGAAGAAGAAGCAAAGTTATTGGAGATATTTTTGGCTAGATGCCAGAAATCACGAGGGGAGTTAGATCTTGAAAGGTTTTGACATTTTCTGTTAATGATAGAGTTTTTGGCTAGTTGGAGAACAGACTTGGCATGGTTCGGGGAATAAATATAAAGTGCATGAGATTCTGGTGATGGAAGGCTTAAGTACCTTTTGTGGGCCACCTCTCTATCATGTATAGCACGAGAACAAGCTGTGTTAAACCAAGGTTTAGAAGGTTTAGGACGAGAAAAAGAGTGAGGAATGTACTACTCCATGCCAGACACTATCACCTCTGTTATGCGTTCAGCACACAAAGACGGGTCTCTGACATGGAAGCAGTAGTCATTCCAAGGAAAATCAGCAAAATACCTCCTCAGGTCCCCCCAACTAGCAGAGGCAAAATGCCAGAGGCACCTTCGCTTAGGGGGGATCCTGAGGAGGGATTGGAGCAATAGGTCAAGATAAAGATATGAGATTGTGATCGGAGGAGCCCAACGGAGAAGAAAGGGTGACAGCATAAGCAGAAGGATTAGAGGTCAGGAAAAGGTCAAGAATGTTGGGCATATCTCCAAGACGGTCAGGAATACGAATAGGATGTTGCACCAATTGCTCTAGGTCATGGAGGATAGCAAAGTTGTAGGCTAGTTCACCAGGATGGTCAGTGAAGGGAGAGGAAAGCCAAAGCTGGTGGTGAACATTGAAGTCTCCAAAAATGGAGATCTCTGTGAAAGGGAAGAGGGTCAGAATGTGCTCCACTTTGGAAGTTAAGTAGTCAAAGAATTTCTTATAGTCAGAGGAGTTAGGTGAGAGGTATACAGCACAGATAAATTTAGTATGAGAGTGACTCTGTAGTTGTAGTCAGATGGTGGAAAACTCGGAAGATTCAAGAGCGTGGGCACGAGAGCAGGTTAAGTCATTGCCCACTTAAACGCAGCATCCAGCTTTGGATTGAAAATGAGGATAGAGAAAGTAGGAGGGAACAGAAAAGGGGCTACTGTCAGTTGCCTCAGACACCTGAGTTTCAGTGAGGAAAAGAAGATGAGGTTTAGAAGAGGAGAGGTGGTGTTCTACAGATTGAAAATTAGATCTTAGACCGCAAATGTTGCAGAAGTTAATGAAGAAAAAGTTGAGGGGGGTGTCAAGACACTTAGGGTTGTCGACAGAAAGGCAGTCCGACCTGGGGACATTTATGGTCCCCTCCCCAGATGGGGACTCGGAGGCTAGTGTAGGAGTTGCAATGATGATTTTAAAATTTTTTAGTGAAGGGTGTGTGCGTTATCAGGTGCTTGTAGTTTTGTGTGGAGGAAGAGAGTTGTCTTTAGAGGGCAGGCTGTGACTGCCCCTTTGTGTTGTGATACACAAAGGGAAACGTTCAGTGAGGTCACTGCTGGGTTTAATGATAAGTTCACAGCACCCCCTGAACAGTGCTTTAGACCTCACTGGGAGTAATTATCGTTTCAGCAGGTGTCTACTGCCTCCTCCTAGCTACCACAACTTTTCCTTAATGCTATATTTTCCTTTTCTGGGTAAGTGATCATGCCCTCCTGTTCTGATACCATTTTCTCTAACATTAAGTTTCCTGAGCACTGTCATCCTAGGTATGTCAATGTCTTCTGGTATGAAGCCCCAAAACTCTCTCATACCTGGACTTTTATGAACAATGTCCAGCCAATTTCCCATATTGCCTTTGCCCTTGGCCATTTATTTATGGTCATCAGTTGATCCTCCCCTTGACCAGACACCACTTTGTCTCCTGCTACATATTTACTTTAAAACATTTTCTTCTGGTTTCTATATGGACTAATCTTTTATTTGGTGTATCCTAAAATGAACTGAGGAAGTATTATTTGTGCTGCATGGATACTGTGATGGCTGAGACCATACCAAGACAAAAGGCGTGACTGATATCAGACACACCAACTTCTCAAAAATATCAACAAAGCACCCAAGAGGGGAGATGTTTTCATGTTGTTTTCATGTCCTCATTGTCCTTAACCCTCAAAAGGCTTATGGACCTGATGGGTTTCCTCCTATTGTTCTCCAAAACTATGCCTCCATTCTTGCACCTTGCCTAATCAAGCTCTTCCAGCTCTGTCTATCAGCATCTACCTTTCTTTCTTGCTGGAAATTTCTTTACTTTCAGTCTGTTCCTGAAAAGGGTTACTACTCTAATCCCTTAAACTACTGTCCTATTACTTTGATTTCCTGCCTCTCTAAAGTTTCTGAATCAATCCTCATCAGAAAGATTCTTAAACATCTATCACTTCACAACCTTCTATCTGATCACTAGTATGGGTTCCATCAGGGCCAGTCTACTGGAAAATGAATGATGGGGAAGCCCTCTTGAAGAGGTCTTCCCGGAATATGCAGCAAAATACTGCTGCTGAAATGCGTAGTGGGGAACGTGTATCCTTGCCTCATGCCACTCCCTCTCTGTTTTGGGTGTGGGCACCCGTGGTGCTGTCAGCAAAGTTGAGGGTATGATGCATGGTGGAATGTGTGAATCCATGCTCTTACAGATCCTCATAACCACTTTTCTTTCTGTTATTATGTGGGTGCTGGACTATACATGTTCTTGAATTACACAAAGAAGAGTCTGTTGATCCTGACATTCCACAGGGAAAACAAAGAAACACTTTGAGTCCCACTTGACTCCACCCACAACTCATGTTCCTTGCAAAAGCTGGCCATCGTTATGTTTTCTTTTTCTCCAAATTTTGCCTCATCAGTTTCTACTGTTGTTCCAGCACCACCAAGTTTCCCACAATGTTTCTTTGTGCAGTAGTTGACTGCCACCTCCCAACAAAATGAAAACCAGTCAGTCACAATCAGGATACTACACCTAACTTTCCTGGCAGTGTCACTGACAGTGAGATGCCTCTTACACCAAAAAAAATGTCAACAGGATTATTTGTTGGAAGTTGAGACATGAATTGGAAAACCATGTGCTTTTCAGTGCTGACAGGTGAAATAGACACCGCTGGATTGTCAGTTTCTTGTTTTTCAGCACTTTTCTTTGCTTGTCACAGTGGAAAAGCAGATGTTTATTAAAATTAATGTCACTATCACACTTTGGACACTTACACTTGACAGTACGTGTAATTTGTCCATGGCTGCAGAGAAATTCATTACATGTTTGAATTTCTGCAAAAGTTGAATTAAAATGAGATTACAGCTGCAGGACATGTCGACCATGTTTGACAAACACAAGTAATATGGAGTCCTTGCTGACATGTAAGTACCTATAGATACCTTTATCCATATAAGTACCTATAGATACCTTGACCCTATATCAGAGTTTAATGTTTGACTAGTAACAACACAGGAGATTGAACCATCAATACATGGAGTGTTGAACTTGTGTGTTGTTTTAAATTGCATTTGAATGATATACATTGTTCCTTTTCCCTATCCTGGAACTAATTTCTGGAGATTTTTCTGTAAGACATTGCTGGCAATACTGAAGTAGTGGGATAAACTACAGATTTCTAGAGATTTTTCCTGAGTCATCATTGGCGATACTGCAGCAGTGAGGCAAACTAAAGATTTCTGGAGATTTATGTGTATCATTGACAATGCTTCAGGATATGGTGACCATCACAACAGCAGCAACAGTAGCTCTCTACTTATTTTTTGGTGGTAAGAGGCAATATTTGGCTGTATTTTAGTATTCCCCCAACAGAAAACCCTGCTTTCCTACCAGATCCCCAAGGTTGTAGGGTGTAGGAGCTGAAAACTATAGGAAATAGAGTTGTCTGAGCCTTCTTAATATTTACCAATTGATTTATAGGAGAGTGCTAGGAATGGAACAGACAATAAGTGAGCTATTGGAAAAGGTGGAAAATGGAAGTTAGACAGAGTTCTGGAGAGGATAACAAATTTTTAAGACCAGTGTGAGAAATATGAAAAGGTATTGATGAAATATGAAGAAAAAGTTGAGGTGAACTTTGAGAATGTAAAGAAAATAAGTGAAAAACAGAACCAGTGAAAGATTGAAAGAGAAGAAGAAAAGGCAAGTTTTGAAGAAATTCTGGAGAAAGAAGTAAAGGAAAAACAGAGAAGTCAGTGGTGAAGGTTATAAAAGAAAAGGAAGGGTTGGTAAAACATACAGTAGAGAAAAGAAATGTGTTGCAATGTTTGGGATTAAAGAAAAGACTCTACCAGTACCGCATGTGAGAGAAAAACAAAAAAGTGTAGCAGTTGACTTAGTTAACGAACTGTATATAGAGCCAAATATCCTGTTTATGTACCTTTCAGGTGATAGTGTGTCCTGAATTATTACTCCCAAAGCTTTTTCTTCATTACATACTTTTCATTATTATTTCCCCCTAGCATTTTGTAATTCCACGAAGGTCTCTTTTTGTTTTTTCCTATTTCCAACACATGGTATTTTCTGGCATTAAATTTTAGTCTCCATCTTTGACTCCATGCATGTATCTTGTCAATATCCTTTTGCATCTCCTTGCAGTCATTTTCACCCTTTATTATTTTCATTATTTTTGCATCATCAGTGAACAGGTTTATATAACTACCATGTATTTTAGTATATAAGACGACACTTGAATCATCCTATTAAAAAGAAAAAAAAAGTTGGGGGGGTCATCCTATACATCAGATACAAAAATAATGATAAAATTTTATGCAAAATACTATTATGAATAAACAACAATCTTATATTTTGACTTTTGGGGAAGTTAGACAAAATAAAATATGAATCCGTTTTGAGAAAATTAGCTTAAATGTGTTCCCATTGAAAAGTGTATAGAGAAAATTTAATGTAGTACAAGTACAAACCTCTGCTGGCATTGTATATAAATGGATAAAGCAGGAGGCTGTATGAATGTTCCTCAATTTCTTCCAAAGCTGGAGGAGGAGCTGTATAAAGATCTTCAAGGCATAGAACCCTGAGCTAAGCAGTAAAGGAAAGTAAACTGGGATAAGATGAATCTCTCCAACCTGTAATATTGTATAAGGACAAAGTCCATATACTGAGAAAAAAATTCAACAGCACCAATGTATGTAATCAAAAGAAACATAATATATAGAAGATTATGGCTGACAGCCCAACACATGCAGGCCGTGCAAGGCAAGGTTTTGTTTATGTTTAGGAAAACTGGTCATACCGCACATAATTTTACACTGTCTTCGTCCATCTGTCCTTTTCATGAAAATGTACAAAAACAACTGGTGGGAATTTTTTTTTTTTTAGATTTATTTTTGCACTTGAAGATGATGGTACCTTATTACTGGTAATACATTCAAGGTATCTTATTCATTGTACTGGTATATCACTGTCTCAGTTGTCTGGTGCTCATTGACCATACTACCAAACCATAGATGGTTTGGTAGTTTGGGTCTTATACCACTGATATCAGCTAAAACCATTAAATTCAGACTGAAATTTTGGGGTTGTCTTATCTGAAAGTTCTCTTACCCTCCATAATATAGAGTGTTTAGATCATCTGTCATATCATTTACATATATTTGAAACATAATAGGTGCCAACACAGATCCTTGTGGTACCTGACTTGTCACTTTGCACCAACTTGAATTAGAGTCTCTGTTTATTGTTCTCATTTCCCTCCCTTGTAAATAATCATCCATCTATCACAATGTTGCTCCTTTTACTCCTCCTCCATTCTCTAACTTCCACATAAGGCTTTTGTGGGGAACTTTATCAATTCCTTTTTTGAGATCCAGGTATACCACATCATCCATGCCTCTCTTGCACTCCATTTATTACTCTCATATATAAGCTCAGTAGGATCTTTTTCTGAATCCAAATTGCTTTTCTGTAATTACCTTTTTATCTTCTAAATATTACGGCATTTATCTTTTAATTACTTTTTCACAAAGTTTGCTTACAATACTTGTTGATGACATTGGTCTATAATTTCATGGATCTGTTTTATTTCCCCCTTTGTATATTGGCACTATGTTAGCTATTTTCCATTCCCTTCTTTCAGTGAGCTGTTAATTATATCCCATATGAGTTCCTCAATTTGTTCTCTCCATTCTTTTAATATCCATCCATTTAAGAACATAAGAACATTAGAAATAAGGGAAGCTGCAAGAAGCGACCAGGCTTACACGTGGCAGTCCCTGTATGAAACACACCTACCTATTTCCATCTGCTATCCCCATCCATAAACTTGTCTAATCTTCTCTTAAAGCTCTCTAGTGTCCTAGCACTAACTACATGATTACTGAGTCCGTTCCACTCATCTACCACTCTATTTGAGAACCAATTTTTTCCTATCTCCTTCCTAAATCTAAATTTTTCAAGCTTGAACCCGTTATTTCTTGTTCTACCCTGGTTGCTGATCCTAAGAATTTTGCTTACATCTCCCTTGTTATAACCCTTATACCACTTAAAGACTTCTATCAGCTCCCCTCTTAACCTCTCTAAAGAATGTAAATTTAACAGCTTCAACCTCACCTCGTAAGGGATACTCCTCATCCCCTGTATCCTTTTAGTCATTCTCCTCTGTACTGATTCTAATAGACCTATATCTTTCCTGTAATGTGGGGACCAGAACTGCACCGCGTAGTCTAGATGAGGTCTGACCAGCGCCAAGTATAACTTTAATATTACTCCCGGCCTTCTACTTTTAACACTCCTAAAAATGAATCCTAGTACCCTATTTGCCTTGTTTCTGGCTTCTATGCATTGTTTCCCTAGACGGAGTTCAGAGCTAACTATAACTCCTAAATCTTTCTCGTACCCTGTACCTACCAGAGTTTGGTTGTCTAATGTGTACCTATTGTGTGGGGATCCTCTACCTACGCTAAGCACTTTGCATTTATTGATATTAAATTGCATTTGCCATCTATCCGTCCATTCATTCATTCTATCTAGGTCTACCTGCAAGGCGATGGCATCCGATTCTGATCTAATTAATCTACCTATCTTTGTGTCATCCGCAAATTTACTAACATCACTACTAATTCCACTATCCAAGTCATTGATATACATTAGAAATAACAATGGCCCTAATACTGATCCCTGTGGCACCCCACTAATTACATGACCCCACTCGGATTTCGAGCCGTTTATTACCACTCTCTGACGCCTGTCACTAAGCCATGACCCTATCCAGCCTAACACCTTCCCATCTATCCCGTGTGCCCTAACCTTTCTCAGGAGCCTTTGATGGGGTACCTTGTCAAATGCTTTACTAAAGTCCAGATATAAGATATCATAACTATCACCATTATCTACTGCCTCGTACACCTTACTGTAAAAACTTAACAAGTTTGTCAGGCAAGACTTCCCCTTCATGAAGCCATGCTGTGACTGATTTATCAAGTTACTTGATCTGGTCCCATAGCTTTTCTAACATCCAGCTGACATCTAGTTCTTCCAGCAGTTTCTTGATTTCTTGTCACTTTACTTGTATCTCTTATGTTCCCTCATTCTGTGATGCCACTTTTGATGCCACAAAATCTTTTTTTTTTGTAAACACAGATTGAAAACTCTAATTTATTAATATGCTCATCTTAGTGATTCCATAAGTTTTTTCTTCTCTTTTTAACTTGTTTATGCCATCCCTATGTTTTATTTTCCCATTTACATATTTGTAAAAATATTTGGGTTCTTTCTTACATTTTCTCACTATGTCACTTGCAAAATTTCAGTCTACTTTCTGGGTTTTTTGTAAACACTAAGACCAACTGTGATGGTTTTTCTTCTCTGCATCTTGTAGGTTCATTCATCCACTGTCTCATTGTATTCACCATCATGGTTTGCATAAGTTCTTTGCTCCATCACCCAACATTTTCTTTCACTTCCATCTTTTCCCATTTAATTCCATAAGTGTTGAAGTCACTTACTAAGAGCACTTTGTTACTTTTCCTTATCATTTCGTCTATACTATTTCTTGTTTCTTGTTGCATAATTTTATATCTATTGGTCTCCTATGCATTAGTTTTTGGTGGTTTGTACATCACAATAACTTTTCTTTTTTTCACTTCCTTTGATCTTAATCACAACACTCAAAGTTTCTGCCATTCAATCACCATATTCCACTTCCTTAACAACAATATTCTCTTTTATCAGTATCATCACTCTTCTTCCTCCACTTCCTTTTCTGTCTCTCCTTTATGGTCTACATCCTTTCTTTGCAAATCTCAACTTTATTTTCTCTTTTAGCTTGGTTTCTGTTAAACGTACCACGTCTGGTTTATTGTTCTTTAGATAGTCTTTAAGTTTCATCTATATTTGTATACATAATTCTTAAACTTCTGCTTGGTGATCTTCCATGGCATATTTGTGCCACCATTTCCTCACTTTGTATACAACTTTCCAAATTAATATCCTTGCTTTTTCCTGTGTTCTCTCCTAATTTTTTTTTGACTGGGTCTCTACTCTCAACTCTTTCAGTTTACTTCTCTCTTCTTCATTCACGTCTGTTTTTATCCATATTTCCTTCATTCCTTCTGCTTTTGCCAATTTGCCTGTTCGTTGTGACATGTTCTGCTGTTTGTGACATGAATCTTATTTTCATTGGTCTTGTTGCATTTTCATCATTTCCAATTCTGTAAACCTTTTCAGTTTGTTTGACTATCCCCTCTCCTTCCTCTGCCACTTCTATAATTTCCTTAACCCATTTCACTTCTTTCTCTCTAGCTATTTTCATAGATAGGTTCTTCTACTTGACCCTAAATATCACCACACACATCTTTCTCAGTACCATGTCTCTCACAAGATTACTTTTTTTCTTTATTATTTTAATTGCTTGTTTTTCATGTCCTTATTGTGTTTCTGTTGCTGTTGCCTTATTATTTCCTTCATGTCCACCTTTTGCCCTTGCTCTCTGTCTTCTTTCCAACTTCTGATTTCCTCTGTCACTGACTTTTTCATTTCTTCAACTGTAACCTCTCTTGTACAGGTTTCTCTAACTCAGTGTTCTCTTCCATAAGTTTCTTGATATCTTCACAGTATTTTTTGTCCACTGTTTTTGTCACTTCTCTCAGTTCTTTGTTTTCTTTTCCAGTTTCCATCTCCCTATTCTTCATCTCTATTATATCACTGGATATCTTTTTTACATTGGTTGTAAGTTTCACACACAATCTTATTGATGTGTTTCTCTGGTTATAAATAATTATCAGATACAGTTACTTCCAAGTCCTTTTCCAGTGTTGTTTTCTTAATTTTTTTTCATATTTCATAGTTGCCTAATCTATTTTTTCTCTTCCCATATTCCATCACACTACATTTTCTGATGTTGAATTTCATTTCCCATCTATTACTCCATTCCCATATTCTGTTAAAATCCTGCTGCAATGCTTAGCAATCTGTTTCCTTCCCACCTTCTTAAGTAACTTGGCATCATCAGCAAACAAACTTACATAACTTCACTCATTCCATCATGTCTTTAATATATACTGCAAACATTACTGGGGCCAGTACTGGCCCTTGTGGAAATCCAGTGATCACTTTCCCCCAAGAGGACTTTCTATTTATAATTACCATTCTCATTTCTCTGTCCTTCAAAAAATCCTCCATCCACTTCAAAATCACTCGTGTTTTTTATCTTTCATAGCATTCTCTTATGTGGTACCTTATCAAATGCTTTCTGTAGGTCCAGATAAATTCCATCTACCCAGCCATCTCACTTCTGTACTATATCACCCTTGAGTTGAAACATATATTTGTCGTGCAAGATCTTCTTTCTCAAAAATCAAATTGCATATCAGTCTGTCTGTTCTTGTCTTCTAGATATGATATTGACCTATCTTTAATTATTCTTTAAAACATCTTTGCAACCACACTTGTTTGGGACACTGGTCTATAATTTAACGATTCTTTTTGACATTCCCCTTTATAAATTCTAACAATGTCAGCTCTTTTCCTGTCTGTGAAGACTTTACCCTCAGCTGATGAGCTTATTATGATTCTGTGTATCCTCTCAGCCAGTTGTTTGCTACATTTCTTCAGGATCCAACTTGACACACCATCTGGCCCAGAGGCTTTTCTCACATCAAGACCCTCCATTATTTTTATCACTTCTTGGACTGTAACTTGTATTTCTACCAGGGAGTCTACATGTTCTTCCACCCATTCATGTACTTTAAATTAACTCTCTCTTGTAAACACTGAAAAGAATTGTTTATAACTTCTACCATTACTGCCTCATCTTCATAATTCTTGTCCTCCATCCTAAATTTACTAATACCTTCCCTGTTTTTCAACTTGCCATTAATATATCTAGTTAATATATCTGTAGAAAACCTTGGTTGGTCTTTTTAACTATCCATTGCTTTTTTTCAAAACTCCTTTGCTCTTTTGTCATATTCCTATATATTCATTTCTTGCCTGTTTGTATTTAGCTCATAGGTCTTATCATTTCCTTCTCCACTTATTCCATGCTACATCCCTTTTATCTTTTGTTATTTCACATTTTCTATTAAACCAAACTTTATTAGTGATCTCTCTCTCTTCCCCAATTTGAGAACATATCTCTTGACTCACTCATTATAAATCTTAAGTAAAGACATCCATTTCTCCTCTACTCCCTGCACTTCATTAAAATTACTCCAGTCAGCTTCAAAATACTTCCTCATTAGTGTAAAATTGCTTTATTGTAAATGTGTCTCTCAATTTTGTGCTCTTTTCTTTTCCCCACTTATGTTCTTTCATTTAAAAGCAACTCATCAACTACATGATCATGTTTTCCTATTGGGCTTTTACATTTCATGCTTTCTAATATTTCCAGCTCATTAGTAAACACAAAGTCCAGCCTTGATGGTTCATCAGTCCCTTGAAACCTTGCGTTTTCTTTGATTCACTGTGTCAGTGTGTTGTCCATTGCCATCTGTAGTAACATATTTCCCTAAGATCTTTCACCTTCGTCCATTGTCCACTCCTCCCAACACACCTCTTTACAATTAATATCTCCCATCATTGTTAAGTTGTCACTTTTGCTAATGAGTTCTTCCATTCCCTTACTTGTGTTCTTCATCATAAACTCATAATCTTCATTGCTCCAGGATCTTGTATAAGGTGGAACATACATCACAATGAAATCTCTCCACCTTTTCCCTTCATGTTTCATCCCCACTTCTATAATTTTGGCAGTTCCTTTCCCATAGTTGACTTCTTCAACTCACAAGTCTTTCTTTACTAAAATCATCACTCCTCCTCCTTGTTTTTTTGTTTCCTGTCCTTCCTCCATACATTATATTTACCACTGCTGATATCCAGAGACACTAATTTATCACTTAACTTAGTTTCAACAATTCCCTTTACATCCATAAGATAGTCATTTAACTCCATTTAACATTAGTGTATGACACATTCAGTTCATTCCCTCCTCTCCCTCCATTACCTCCATCTTCCTTGGGTTCTAGTCCATGACCTTCCAACAGAACCTCTTTTTTTCTGCTTCTGTGCTA
Source organism: Scylla paramamosain (assembly GCF_035594125.1). Classification (NCBI taxonomy): domain Eukaryota; kingdom Metazoa; phylum Arthropoda; class Malacostraca; order Decapoda; family Portunidae; genus Scylla; species Scylla paramamosain. The sequence continues at coordinate 5,889,255 of NC_087181.1, forward strand.
TTCTCATTTTTTTCCTTGGCTTTTCCCACATATAGTTCATTATTGCTATTTCTTCCTCATTTAAATCTTTCCTAATTCATATATTATTTGTCTCCTCTTAGTAGATTTCTAGGCTCCAGCCACCACTTCTGCATTCCTCCTTCAGTGTGCACTGGTTATTCGATATATGTGAGTTCAAAATATGCATATTTGCTCGTATGTGACTAACCTCAATGTGGCAAGTATTCGTTTTACGTGAGAAAATTTGCTATTATGTGAGTGGCGGCACTGCTGTAACTGGTTGGTGAGGTATGGTGGCCGACTTGCACTAGAGGGCGGCGGGTGCAAATGTTTTCCCGCACTTTCCTCGCCAATACTTAACCTTTTCCTCCCTCTGATCCTAAAGTTAATCCTCTGGTAGCTAACTATCAGCTTAAATTGTAGACTTTGGGTGCGTCTTCCCGGAAGCAATCAGCAGCTCCGGGTAGTCAGACTTGGAGTTCTACCCTGAATGGGATACATATAATTTCGAGTTCCCTCCAGTAAGACTCAAAATACATATGAATATACAGTACATGATATAATAGAAAACGTCACGTGTACATGGTGGTGACGGCCCTATCTCCAATGGCAAAGTGACCTGTAACTCACCTCTTTCTCTGCATGAATCACCTCACCATCTGTCCTCGCTCCTGGTGTCCTCACCCTTGCCCGCCTGCCACCATTTGTTCCCTGCCTGGCCGGTTAAATAAACACTGTCTTTTTAGTTTCCATGTTTTGTCCATTACCCATGTAATGGACACCTATTGCAAGTTCGTGCCACCCTCCCGGATCACTTACCGACCCTCGAAAGAGTTCTTGAAGGAGCACGAACCACTTACAAAACTTTCAGGCGACTCAAGTAGGAGCGCAGATCCACTCGCTGCCACTATGGGTGCCTCACTGCCCACCGCCGCCGGCTTTGTCTCCTGCCTGCTGTGTCCCCTTGCTGCCCCTCATGCCGCTTCCAATCAAGATCCAGCTCTTCATCATGTGACTTCCATGGCCAATCAGCAGCTGGGGGGCCCATCATGCAATCAGGGATGATGGAAAACTTGCTCCCACATGTTGAAACAGCAGGCAGGAGGTGATAATGGCTGCCGTCGCTACAATAACATAATAAATAGTGTGTGTGTGTGTGTGTGTTTCTCTCTCTCTCTCTCTCTCTCTCTCTCTCTCTCTCTCTCTCTCTCTCTCTCTCTCTCTCTCTCTCTCTCTCTCTCTCTCTCTCTCTCTCTCTCTCTCTTTGCCTTAAAACTTTTAGAAGAGAGAGAGAGGGAGAGAGAGAGAGAGAGAGAGAGAGAGAGAGAGAGAGAGAGAGAGAGAGAGAGAGAGAGAGAGAGAGAGAGAGTAATGTTTAGAATAGCTGCCAATTGAAAAACAGGAAGAATTGTATTTCAAGGAAAATGAGATGTGTTAGAAGGGCAACTTGTGTGTATGTGGCTAAAACAGCAAAAGCAATATGAATAAACCACTCTTCACCAGGAACATCTCCCCGCTGCCTGGAGCATTCCCGCAGCATGGAATGTCACCATGCCTATAAATCTTTTTCTTCATGTTCTGACCGTAGATATTGCCTTAGCTTACACAGAAAATATAAGTTTATTTTCATTACCTCTATTACCAAAATATCATGCAGGAAAAAGCAGACATGTAATATCTTCTCATATTGAAAACTATTTTACCCTGCATGTGGAGAGTTTCAAGTTTAAGGGTTGAACATGTGTATACTGTTTGCCACAACCACTTCTTCCTTCAAATAATTAAGATTTCAGTAGTTCGATACAGGAAAATCTATTTCTTGATGTCGCTCAAACATCCACTCATCTTTATTTTCTTCCCATGTCTCCTTGTCTGTCTCTCTCCCTCCTGCATCTGTGGTACCAAGTAATTTTTTTTTTATTCTTTCTATATTGTTTACTAATTTGTACATTGTTATCAGGTCTCCTCTTTCTCTTCTCTCTTGTAGTGTTGGTAATCTTTCTTCATAGTTTAAGTCTTTCAATTCTGCTACCATCTTTGTTGCTATCCTCTGTATTCTTCCCATTTTACATATATCTTTTTTTTATGTGCAGCCCAAAGTACACTGCTGGTCAGAGCAGAAGGCACAAGACTTGCGAGATCCTAAGAAGGAGGTTAATGGCATAGAAAAAAAGTTTCAGTGGTGGTACTCACCTAAACTAGTAATTGATAGGGTATCCTCCTGCCTTTTTGATCTTTTGGAGGTTTTTGAGGAGTGAATCAGCTAGGTGTTGGAGATACTGAGGGTTAATATTGTCCCATATGTCCTGAATAGCAGCTTGTGGGAGTAGGAGGGAGGATGTATCTCTGTCCTTGAGTTTAACTTTAATGTTCACCCACAAATTTTCTATGGGGTTAGGGTCTGGTGAATTTGTGAGCCAAGATTTCAGAAGGCTAACATTGCAGAAACAATTGCAGTTAATAATTAACTTAGCAGTATAGCATGGTGCACCATATTGCATATAGGAATCAGCATTTCACTTTTCCATACAGTCATCTAATTCATCCGCAATTAATTCATAGTTATTTTGGTTCATCCAAACCTTTTTATGCACAAACACTAATTTCCCAAGACCATAATAAGAAAACAACCCCACATCATCATAAAGTCTGGGTGTTCTACAATGTTTTGTGTAGCAGGAGGTGTAAGCGTTACTACCAGGTCTGTGGTACACATGGTTTCTCTGGTTATCTGTAACCTGAAAGCATGCATCATCTGACCAAAGTACCCTATGCCATTTGTTTAAGTTCCATTCCTTGTGTTGAGACACAAAAGCAAGCCTTTTCAGATGGTGAGCACGTGCAACCCAAGGTTTTGGCACTGGACGGCAACTACGATATCCCAAATCATGTTTCACATATCTGCGCACAGATGTCTCACTTATCCCAGTTAGCAAAGCAGGGTTCCTGGCCTTAGGTTCCCCACTGGTTATGCAAGGGTAGACCTCAAACTGCCTACGAATAATGTTCAGAGTCCTGTGGCCCACACTGTGCTTATACCCTGCTTGCTTGTGAGTTGGTGAGGAAGCATCCCCTCCTCCCTCCCAATAAGTTTTGGTCCAATGTAGAACGTTTCTGAGGGCTAAACCAGTATTCATGACTATTTCCTTATTTGATTTATTCTCCCTTACTAAGTCACATATGACTGAAATTTGGGCTTTAGTAAGAAGTGTTCTAGGCCCCACAATAGGTGATAACAGCGCAGGATGGTATGCCTGCGTAACCACAAAAACAGTCCATGAGGGACAAGAAAAATTCAAACAATAGACAACACAAGACACAGTTGATCACAAACTAAGGAAATATATCATCTACTTTGGCTACTAGACCTGCAGAGTTGCCAGATGTCGACATTCACCAAATCCTGCTTTAATATTTAAAGTTATAGCTTGTAATTTAAATTTGGTCAGAGCAGAAAGCACAGTTTCTCTTGTGCCTTCTGCTCTGACCAGCAGTGTACTGGTGTGTATTCCAATTTAGGACATATGCTTGTTATAATTTTTTTCGTCATTTCTTTATCTAAATAGTTAAACACCATCCAAATGTTTGTCAAAGAGAAACTGGATAAATACAGTTATGGAACCAGGACAAAATGAGCTTTGGCACATGCTCTGTGCAATACAACTAGGTAAATACACACACACACACACACACACTAATTTTGGAAAACCCAACCTCTCTTGTTGGAGGTGATAGTATATTTACATAAAGTCCTCAGGAATAAAAATGAAAATAAGAAGACTGGGCATGTGCCACTGGTGATGTAGGAGATAGTCATTGTTCACTTATTGTTCACAGTGTCGTGGACCCTCTATGGAGCCAACAATCTACTCTGAGGACGTAATACTGACAGAACACATTACTCCTCGTTTCAACCGCATTAGTCGTGGAGATGTAATCATTGCTCGCTCTCCTACCAACCCCCATCACCACATCTGCAAGCGTGTTACTGGTCTGGAAGGGGACAGAGTCAAGGATGGATTTAAGACACATTATGTAAGTTTTTTTCTTTAGTTTTATTTACCTATTTGTAATATATTAGATTTGAGCTATACTATGTGACCTTGTTTTCAGTGTATGTACCATATTTTGCAATGTATAACATGCACTTTTTTCATTTGAAAGAAATGTCATTTAGTTATCCCTGCACATTATATGCTAAATGTACAAATTTTTATTTATGTACAGTAAAATCCCTCTCATCCGGCATTCGAGTATCCAGCAGCTTCAAGTATCCAGCACATTTTTCCCCGAGCCTTAAAATCAATAAAAAATCAACGTGTACTCATAAAATCGATTAAAATTCCCGCACGAGGCATACTTTGTCCCCTCGCCACCAGAGCGCACTGCTTCGCGCCACCCGTGGCCCACTGCACTGTGTTTACTCAGTGACTCAGTCCCGCGTGTGCACCGTTTATCGCCTGACACCTTCATCATGCCTAAAGTTGTAGAAAAGAGGAAGCGTGTTGTGCTTACACTTAAGCAGCTGATCAGATCAGCTGATCTTTGTTATGGTAAGATGCGTGAGTGTAGGGTGGTGATTGAGGACATAATTTCACTTCTATTCAATTATCTGGCAATATTCAAGTATCCAGCATGTCGGCGGTCCCGTTGATGCCGGATAAGAGGGATTTTACTGTATTTTTTTTATCTTGTCCAATAGTGACTATAAACTTACCTTTTTATTATTTATGATCCTTCATAGTCTATGGCTGTGCTCATGATGTGTTGCCATAGAATACAAAGTGAACAAATTACCAGTATAAAAATTAAAACTAAGTCAGTTGAAGATTGTCCATTTTTTGTTGTTATCCAACTTCTTTGCTGACCTGGGCCATCTGCCATTTTCATTTTTTTGTATTAACTCAGATACACTGTTGCCAGCTCAAATAGTACAAGCTACACTAAGAAGGTAATTTTTTTTTCTTTTTTTTTTGGAGACTGGCCAAAGGCAACAAAAATCCAATAAAAAAAAAAACACTGAGATACCAGTCCCCGAACAGGGTCTGAAGCAGTAGTAAAAAATTGAGGGATAAGTTTCTTGAAATCCCCTCCTTGAAGGAATTCAAGTTATAGGAAGGTGGAAATACAGAAGCAGGCAGGGTGTTCCAGAGTTTACCAGAGAATGGGATGACTGATTGAGAATACTGCTTAATTCATGCATTAGAGAGGTGGACAGAATAAGGATGAGAAAAAGAAGAAAGTCTCGTGCAGCAAGGCCATGGGTGGAGGGGAGGCATGCAGTTATCAAGATCAGAAGAGCAGTTAGCATGAAAATAGCAGTAGAAGATAGTAAGAGATGCAACAATGCGACGAAGATTGTCCATTTTTTTGTTGTTATCCAACTTCTTTGCTGACCTGGGCCATCTGCCATTTTCATTTTTTTTGTATTAACTCGGGTACACTGTTGCCAGCTCAAATAGTACAAGCAACACCAAGAAGGTAATGTGTGTTTTTTTTTAGGAGAGACTTGCCAAAGGCAACAAAAATCCAATAAAAAGAAAAAAAACACTGAGATGCCAGTCCCCGAACAGGGTCTGAAGCAGTAGTAAAAAAACTGAAGGATAAGTGTCTTGAAATCCCCTTCTTGAAGGAATTCAAGTTATAGGAAGGTGGAAATACAGAAGCAGGCAGGGAGTTCCAGAGTTTACCAGAGAATGGAATGACTCATTAAGAATACTACTTAACTCATTCATTAGAAAGGTGGACAGAATAGGGATGAGAAAAGGAAGAAAGTCTTGTGCAGCCAGGCCATGGGGCCATGGAAGGCATGCAGTTAGCAAGATCAGAAGAGCAGTTAGCATGAAAATAGCGGTAGAAGATAGCAAGAGATGCAGCATTGCGATGACGAGAAAGGGGCTGAAAACTGTCAGTTAGAGGAGAGGAGTTGAGATGAAAAGCTTTTCATTCCACTGTGTCTAAAAGAGTGGTATGAGTGGAACCCCCCCCCAGACATGTGAAGCATACTCCATAAGGCCCTTGTACAGCTGTGGGGGTGAGAAAAACTGGCAAAGACATCTCAGAATGAGTAACTTCATAGAAGCTGTTTTAGCTAGAGATGAGATGTGATGTTTCCAGTTCAGATTATAAGAAAAGAACAGACCAAGGATGTTCAATGTAGAAGAGGGGGACAGTTGAGTGTCATTGAAGAAGAGGGGATAGTTGTCTGGAAGGTTGTGTCCAGTTGATAAATGGAGGAATGGAGTTTTTGAAGTATTGAACAATACCAAGTTTGCTCTGCCCCAATCAGAAATTTAAGAGAGATCAGAAGTCAGGCATTTTGTGGCTTCCCTGCTTGAACTGTTTACTTCCTGAAGGGTTGGACATCTATGAAAAGACATGGAAAAGTGCAGGGTGGTATCATCTGTGTAGGAGTGGTTAGGACAAAAAGTTTGGTTTAGAAGATCATTGATGAATAATAGGAAGAGAGAGGTGACAGGATAGAATTCAAAGGAACACCACTGTTAATAGATTTAAGAGAAGAACAGTGACTGTCTACCACAGCAGCAATAGAATGGTCAGAAAGGAAACTTGAGATGAAGTTACAGAGAGGAGGATAGAAGCTGTAGGAGTAATCCAGAAATCAAAGCTTTGTACCTGACTATCAAAAGCTTTTGATATGTGTAAGGCAACAGCAAAAGTTTCATCAAAATCTAAAAGAGAATGACCAAGACTCAGTAAGGAAGGCCAGAAGATCACCAGTAGAGCTGCTTTGATGGAACCCATACTATTGATTAGAAAGAAAGTTGTGAAGTGATAGATGTTTAAAAATCTTCCTGTTGAGGATAGATTCAAAAACTTTAGATTGGCAGGAAATTAAAGCAATAGATTGGTAGTTTGAGGGATTAGAATGGTCACCCTTTTTAGGAACAGGTTGTATGTAGGCAAACTTCCAGCAAGAAGGAAAGGTAGATATTGACAGACAGAGTTGAAAGAGTTTGACTAGGCAAGGTGCAAGCTTGGAGGTGCAGTTTCAGAGAATAATAGGAGGGACCCTATCAGTTCCATAAGCCTTCTGAGGGTTTAGGCCAGCGAGGGCATGGAAAACATCATTGCAAAGAATTTTAATAGGTAGCATGAAGTAGTCAGCGGGTGGAGGAGAGAGAGAAACAAGCCCTAAATCGTCCAAGGTAGAGTTTTTAGCAAAGGTTTGAGTGAAGAGTTCAGCTTTAGAGATAGATGTAATAGCAGTGGTGCCATCTGGTTGAAATAAAGGAGGGAGAGAAGAAGAAGTAAAGTTATTGGAGATATTTTTGGCTAGATGCCAGAAGTCATGAGGGGAGTTAGATCTTGAAAGATTTTGACGCTTTCTATTATTGAAGGAGTTTTTGGCTAGTTTGGGAACAGACTTGGCATGATTCTGGGCAGAAATATAAAGTGCATGAGATTTTGGTGATGGAAGGCTTAAGTACCTTTTGTGGGTCACCTCTCTATCATGTATAGCACGAGAACAAGCAGTGTTAAGCTAAGGTTTGGAAGGTTTAGGTCGAAAAAAAGAATGAGGAATGTACACCTCCATGCCAGACTGTCATGTTATTGGCCAAGTTTACCTTGAATGGGATCACGTTTTCTTAGTGTCCCCTGTGTTCCAGTTACCTGCCTTTCGGACATTATCCTTATTATTGGTTATAAGTAGTGTAAGGCTTATTTACTCATTTTATATCATGTAGTATTATTTTCTTCATAATTTAAGTTCTCTATATCTTTGTGTGTATAAGGGAGGAAGTATAATTGAGGTGGAAATATGTTGAAAACGAGAGGAGCTTGAGTGGGCAACAACACATTCCAAGGAGGGGAAGGCAGAGCGCCTTAGGTCGTGAGGTAGAGAAGAAGGTGGCGGCTCTCAGGGAAGAATCTTGGTGTGGATTGATGATGGAGTGAGTGCGTGGAGGTATTAGTGGTGTAGCGGTATAACCTTGATATTCAGGATCTGGTTAGTGAGTCTTTTGTGGTACCAAGAGTTATTGATTTGGTTGTTGAGTTGTGCCAGTGATGCTGTTTGAAGGAGTCATAGGTCAAACTGGCAACTATTTTGTGAGTGGAGGTTGAGGTTTTGACCTTGGAAGCTGGTGTTGTGGTGTATTGGTGATTTTGGGGATGATGTTATGGTGTTATGGGTAATCTTTGGTGATGATGGTGATCTCCTGTGAGGCTTGAGGAGGTGAAATACGGGAATTATTGTCTGGGGACGCGGTAATGGCATCTGAGTAAATTTCTTTGGTTGAGGGAAATATTTCTGTGACTGGTGAAGGTGTAAACGGGTTCTGGTGTTGTGTGAAGTGACGAGAACGTCATGTAGTAACATGTACTACCTCATGTTGTTTGTGAATTATCATTAGTATTAATATATGTGGTTGTAATATAGAATAATCGTGTTTTCTACTCCGCCAACATTGATCTGGTATTAGAGATGATTACAGGTGTGCTGTGCCAAGGAAAAGGTAGAGTGGGAGGGTGTAATTCTGGCGATTTCGGATAGGTCGGGTAGGCACTCGAAGCCTTTAAAAATCCAGACCTTTAAAACTTTCCAGGATCAGTGTAACGTCCGCTTTCTTGGAAAGATAACCGGGATCGTACGATTGTAAGTAAGCAAACGATCGTGACACAGACACTATCACCTCTGTTATGCACTTGGCACACAAAGACAGGTCTCTGACATGGAAGCAGTTGTCATTCCAAGGAAAATCAGCAAAATACCTTCTCAGATCCATCCCCCAACTAGCGGGGGCAAAATCCCAGAGGTACCTCTGCTTAGGCGGATCCTGAGGAGGAGTAGGAGCAATAGGACAAGATACAGATATGAGATTGTGATTGGAGGAGTCCAACGGAGAAGAGAAGGTGACAGCATAAGCAGAAGGATTAGAGGTTAGGAAAAAGTCAAGAATGTTAGGCGTATCCCCAAGACGGTCAGGAACATGAGTGGGGTGTTGCAGCAATTGCTCTAAGTCGTGGAGGATAGCAAAGTTGAAGGCTAGTTCACCAGGATGGTCTGTGATGGGAGAGGAAAGCCAAAGCTGGTGGTGAACATTGAAGTCTCCAAGAATGGAGATCTCTGCAAAAGGAAAGAGAGTCAGAATGTGCTCCACTTTGGAAGTTAAGTAGTAGAAGAATTTCTTATAGTCAGAGGAGTTAGGTGAGAGCACAAATATATTTAGTTTGAGAGTGACTCTGTTGTCATAGCCAGATGGTGGAAAACTCAGAAGATTCAAGAGCGTGGGCACGAGAGCAGTTTAAGTCATTTGTGCACATAAACGCAACATCCAGCTTTCGATTGAAAATGAGGATAGAGAAAGTAGGAGGGAACAGAGAAGGGGCTACTGTCAGTTGTCTCAGACACCTGTGTTTCAGTAAGGAAAGTAAGATGAGGTTTAGAAGAGGAGAGGTGGTGTTCTACAGATTGAAAATTAGATCTTAGACTGCAAATGTTGCAGAAGTTAATGAAGAAAAAGCTTAGGGGGGGGGTGTCACCCCTCAACCAACTTATCCCTTCCAGCATCAAACTCCCCTTCCACATTAAATACCGATCTGAAACTATTGTTCATAACCTCTGCCGTGTCCAGTGCATCATCACAGATTTTTCCTTCAACTTTCAATCTTGATATACCTTCCTTCTTCTTCATCTTCCTATTAATATGTCTAAAAAATAGTTTGGGTTCATTTATAGACTTATCTATTATATCTCTTTAATAGTTTCTTCTCTCCATTCATATTATCTCAATGTAGTTGTTTCTAGTATCAATATATTCCTCCCATCTGTTCACAGTTTTTCCTCTCCTATCTTTTCCAAGTATTTGACTTACAATTTCTAGCCTCTTTACATTTTGTATTGAACCATTCTTTACCCTTTCTACATATACAATTTCTAGCCTCTTTACATTTTGTATTGAACCATTCTTTACCCTTTCTACATATCACTCCTCCTTTAGGTACAAATTTCTCCACAGCAGAATTATATATCCTTATAAATTCATCCCATTTTTCTTGAACGTCTTCTGCATCTCTAAAGTCTTTCCAGTCCACGGCAACAAAGTGCTTTCTTAATTTTTCAAAGTCAGCTGTACTATATTTAAATCTTCTTAGCTTATAATTTTCATCAATGATTACATTTTCATTTTTCAAATTAAATTCCATCAACACATGAACACTTTTACCTAGAGGGCAATCATAGTGTATTGTTTCAATAATTTTCATTTCCTTGGTAAACTAAATCAAGTCTTGAAGATTTATCTCTTCCACTAAATCTGGTATCACAGTCAACCCATTGAGTCATCAAGTTTTCCACTGCCCAGTTTAGTAATTTACTATTCCATGAGTTCTCGCTTCCAGTAGTTGTCAGTGTCTCCTAATTTATCTCGTTACAATTAAAATCACCAACAATAATTATATTAATACTTTTCATCACTATCTTTTCAAGACCTTTTAGCACATCTACCAACATCTCATGCTCTTCTTTTCACCAAGCATTGGTCATAGGTGGCACATACACTCCTACATAATTCATCATCCTTCCATTTCCACTTCTAATCATCATTTGTAGAATTTCAGAATTGTCTTCACTTTTTATTACCTTGTCCACTTTTTTTAGTCAGAATTGTTACTCCACCTCCTCCCTTGTCACTTCTATTTTTCATCCATAAATCATATTTATCATCACCAATGTCAGGGATTCCCCATTCATTTTTTCCATTTTGTCTCACATAATACAACAACATCCGATGTGGTTCTGCTTAATAACTCATTTAATTCCATTTTAGTTGACATCAATCCATTTACTTTAGTATAACATACTTACTGTTTGATGTATCATTTCTTTATTCTCACATGTCTTAGCCTCCAGAAAAACTTCTCCAGTCGTTGTTCGTTTTTTGTTTAGCCTCATTTATTAGTTCCTTTTGCTTCAACCTTTCAGTCTCATCCATATCCTTCTTTATCCCTACATTCTTATATTCTTCATCTCCAGACAACTTCCGAGACCCATTAATTACTTCTTCTGCTTGTACCTGTGTTGCAAAACTTATTCTTATGGGTCTCATTTTTTCTTCTTCATATTTCCCAATTGTATGGAACTCTTCCACTTGCTTTACTGCCTGGCTGTCTTCACCTGTCACTTTCTTCAGAAACTTATTCAACATTTCCTTTTCCTCTTTCTGAATTCTGCTTAATATTTTCTCTTCCTTTAAACCAAATACAGTTACTTGTTTATATTTTTCTAGTGTCTCTCATTAACTTTTTCTCTTCTTTAATAACATTTACCACTTTTGTCTCAGGTTTTGTTCCTCATTTTCTTGTTCTGTTATTTTCTTTATCAGTTCTTCGTCAAGTTTACTTTCATTTAACCACTTATTTTGCCTCATTTCCACATCCTTTACACTTGCCTTCATTTCCTCATTACTTTTCTGAACAGTTTCTACGTTTCCTTTATTTGTTTCTTTGAACAGTCATTTTCCACCTCTAACTTCTCATTTTTATCTTCCATCTCCATCAACTTTGCGTAATAATCACCAACTCCTCACCTGTCTCTTAGTGTACCTCCAATGTCTTTATTCTCTCCAATAACTTGTACATCATTTCTTCCATATATAAAATTTTTCTACACTGAAATTTATAATTTAGTTCTCTATCCTCACCAGTAAAACCTTCAAAGGACCCTCGTTTTTTTGGGGTGCTGCCCTCCACCATTTTGTCCAAAGTGTATACAAACCAACCAAACTCTCCTAGAGATGGGATAACTATACTCACGTACTGTTTCTCCCCTCCCTATTTACCACCTAGGTATTCCTGGGTCTTCATATCATAACTTGTTCCACCGTGAGCTATTTGTGTTATTCCTTCTTTCTATATGTAGAGCACTAGGAAACATGTCCTGTCAACTCCGTCGCTGCCATATGTATGTGTGTGTGTGTGTGTGTGTGTGTGTGTGTGTGTGTGTGTATTTATATAGTTGTATTTACTTAATTGTATTATACATGGCATGAGCCAAAGCTCATTTTGTCCCGTCTCCATAACTATATTTATCCAATTTCTCTTTAAACATGTGTACACTGTTTGCTACAACCACCTCTTCCTTCAAATCTTTCTAGATTTCAATAGTTTGATACAGGAGGTGGTATTTCTTAATGTCACTTGAACATCCACTCTTTATTTTCTTCTCATGCCCCCTCATTTGTCTCTCTCCCTCCTCCATCTGTTGTACCAAGTCATTTCTGTCTATTCATTCTATATTGCTTACTAGTCTGTACATTGTTATCAGGTCTCCTCTTTCTCTTCTTTCTTGTAGTGTTGGTAATCCCATCTCTTCAAGTCTTTCTTCATAGCTTAAGTCTTTCAATTCTGGTACCATCTTTGTTGCTATCCTCTGTATTCTTTCCAGTTTCCATATATCTTTTTCTATGTGGAACCCAAACTACTAATGCATATTCCAGTTTAGGTCATATTATGCTTGTTATAATTTTCTTCATCATCTCTTTATCTAAATAGTTAAACGCCATCCTAATATTTGTTAACAAGCTGCATGTAGAGTTGAATATTCCATTTATGTACCTTTCAGGTCATAGTGTGTCCTACATCATTACTCTCAAATATTTTTCTTCATTACTTTTTGTTATTATTTCTCCTCCAATTTTGTAATCCCACGAAGGTCTCTTCACTTTTCCCTATTTCAACACGTGGCATTTTCTGCCATTAATTTCTAGTTTCCATCTTTTGCTCCATGTATGTATCTTGTCAGTATCCTTTTGTAACTCATTGCATTCATTTTCATCCTTTATTATTTTCATTATTTTTGCATCATCAGCAAACAGGTTTATATGACTATTTAAATCCTTTGTCATATCATTTACATATATTTGAAACATAATAGGTGCCAGCACAGATCTTTGTGGTACCCCACTTGTCACTTCGCACCAAATTGAATTAGTGTCTCTTGTAAATAATCATCTATCCATCTCAATGTTGCTCTCTTTAGTCCTCCTTCATTCTCTAACTTCCACATAAGACTTTTGTGGGGAACTTCATCAAATTGATCCAAGTATGCCACATCAACCCATCTGTAAATAATAAATCCGTAAATAATCATCTATCCATCTCAATGTTGCTCTCTTTAATCCTCCTTCATTCTCTAACTTCCACATAAGACTTTTGTGGGGAACTTCATCAAATTGATCCAAATATGCCACATCAACCCATCCGTCCCTCTCTTGCACTCAATCTATTACTCTCGTATAAAAGCTCAGTAGATTTGTGACACAGGATCTCCCTTTCCTGAATCCAAATTGCTTTTCTGTAATTATCTTTTCATTTTCTAAAAATTGCACCCATCCATCTTTACTATTTCACAAAGCTTGCTTACAATACTAGTTAGTAACACTGGTCTGTAATTTAATGGTTCCATTTTATTTCTCCCTTTGCATATTGGGACTATTTTATCTCCTTTCCATTCCCTTAGTACTTTTCCTTCCTTCAATGAGCTGTTGATTATATCCCATATTGGTTCCTCCATTTGTTCTCTGCATTCTTTTAATATCCATCCATTTACTTTTTTTTTCTTTTTTTTTTCTTTATATAGGAAGGACACTGGCCAAGGGCAACAAAAATCTAATAAAAAAAATGCCCACTGAAATGCCAGTCCCATAAAAGGGTCAAAGCAGTGGTCAAAAATTGGTGGATAAGTGTCTTGAAACCTCCTTCTTGAAGGAATTCAAGTCATAGGAAGGTGGAAATACAGAAGCAGGCAGGGAGTTTCAGAGTTTACCAGAGAAAGGAATGAATGATTGAGAATACTGGTTAACTCTTGCGTTAGAGAGGTGGACAGAATAGGGGTGAGAGAAAGAAGAAAGTTTTGTGCAGCGAGACCGCGGAAGGAGGGGAGGCATGCAGTTATCAAGATCAGAAGAGCAGTTAGCATGAAAATAGTGGTGGAAGACAGCTAGATATGCAACATTGCGGCAGTGAGAGAGAGGCTGAAGACAGTCAGTTAGAGGAGAGGAGTTGATGAGACGAAAAGCTTTTGATTCCACCCTGTCTAGAAGAGCAGTATGAGTGGAACCTCCCCCAGACATGTGAAGCATACTCCATACATGGACGGATAAGGCCCTTGTACAGAGTTAGCAGCTGGGGGGTGAGAAAAACTGGCGGAGACATCTCAGAACACCTAACTTCATAGAAGCTGTTTTAGCTAGAGATGAGATGTGAAGTTTCCAGTTCAGATTATAAGTAAAGGACAGACCGAGGATGTTCAGTGTAGAAGAGGGGGACAGTTGAGTGTCATTGAAGAAGAGGGGATAGTTGTCTGGAAGGTTGTGTCGAGTTGATAGATGGAGGAATTGAGTTTTTGAGGCATTGAACAGTACCAAGTTTGCTCTGCCCCAATCAGAAATTTTAGAAAGATCAGAAGTCAGGCGTTCTGTGGCTTCCCTGCGTGATATGTTTACCTCCTGAAGGGTTGGACGTCTATGAAAAGACGTGGAAAAGTGCAGGGTGGTATCATCAACGTAGGAGTGGATAGGACAAGAAGTTTGGTTTAGAAGATCATTAATGAATAATAAGAAGAGAGTGGGTGACAGGACAGAACCCTGAGGAACACCACTGTTAATAGATTTAGGAGAAGAACAGTGATCGTCTACCACAGCAGCAATAGAACGGTCAGAAAGGAAACTTGAGATGAAGTTACAGAGAGAAGGATAGAAACCGTAGGAGGGTAGTTTGGAAATCAAAGCTTTGTGCCAGACTCTATCAAAAGCTTTTGATATGTCCAAGGCAACAGCAAAAGTTTCACCAAAATCTCTAAAAGAGGATGACCAAGACTCAGTAAGGAAAGCCAGAAGATCACCAGTAGAGCGGCCTTGACGGAACCCATACTGGCGATCAGATAGAAGGTTGTGAAGTGATGGATGTTTAAGAATCTTCCTGGTGAGGATAGATTAAAAAACTTTAGATAGGCAGAAAATTAAAGCAATAGGACGGTAGTTTGAATGATTAGAACGGTCATCCTTTTGAATGTAGGCAAACTTCCAACAAGAAGGAAAGGTAGATGTTGACAGACAGAGCTGAAAGAGTTTGACTAGGCAAGGTGCAAGCACGGAGGCACAGTTTCGGAGAACAATAGGAGGGACCCCATCAGGTCCATAAGCCTTCTGAGGGTTTAGGCCAGCGAGGGCATGGAAAACATCATTGCGAAGAATTTTAATAGGTGGCATGAAGTAGTCAGAGGGTGGAGGAGAGGGAGGAACAAGCCCAGAATCGTCCAAAGTTGATCTGGTCCCATAGTTTTCAAATATCTAGCTCTTCCAGCGGTTTCTTGATTTCTTGTCTCTTTACTTGTATCTCCTGTATTCACTTATTCTATGACATCACTTTCGGTACCACAAAGTTGGTTTCCTTTGTAAACATTTAAACATTTATTAATAGCCAATAAAGTCAAGTACATAATATGTTTTATGTATACATTAATATTAGGCCAGCGTTTTTATAAGCATAAGCTTTTCAGGAACAAATTAATAAAAATCGTTATAATAACAAACAATAATAATACTAGAATTAATGATAGTTGAGAAAAATCAGTGAAATATTTAACATACAAACTACAGACTACTGAACACAAGTACAATTTATGAAGAAAGTAGAATATAAACTAAAAGAAACAAAGCATAATCAGTACACAATAATAGTGGCAAAAAAATAATAATAAATGAATAAATAAATGAATATATAAACAGGAAAAGAAAAACATACAATGTAGAGCAAATTAAATACAATACAACACACAGTACTATATAAGGAACAGAAAGGTGCAAGATGACTTTAGGTCTAACTGAAGGAAAAAAGGCAATCTGTCATATAAGAATTAATAACAATCTAACAGATGACACTTAAGTTTGTTTTTAAAAGTGTAGAGAGAGGGAGCATTCTTAATATCCTGAGGAAGAGAATTCCAGATTAAAGATCCTAAGTACATGGTGGAGTGTCGGAAGAGTGTAAGGCAATGGGATGGAAGGCAAAGCTGTTCTATATGTTGTGTGGGATATTGATGAGAAGGAAGTGAGGCACTGATCTGATTTTTGTACATACAGTTTGCAATTGAAAGTTTAGTTATATCTTGAAGTTTGAGAATTTTTGTGTTTTTAAATAGAGGAGTGGTGTGTTCAAGGTAAGAATTTTTTGTGATAATTCTGATGATTTTCTTATGTAGTCTGTCCAGGCATGTCAGATGGGCGGCATAAGTGGTACTCCAAATAAAATTACATTAAAGAAGTTGTGGATATATATGTGCATAATACAAGGTTTTCAGTATTTCACAGGGTATAAAATCTCTCAGTCTATACAGCATTGCAGTGCTTCTTGAAAGTTTCATAGATACATGATTTATATGGAATTTAAACTTAAGTTTTTTGTCAAACATGACTCCTAAAAACTTTTTAAATCCCATATAAATCATGTATCTATGAAACTTTCAAGAAGCACTTTAAAAAGAAAATATATAAAAATAAGTACATAGACAGAAAAATCATAAAATATCATACTAGGAACAAAATTAAAAACAAAACAGCAACCAAAAAGGGGACAGGAAGGCAAGCTCTGGCCTGCACCTTGTTGGATTGATGGGACATCTGGTGGGGCACAGGAGACACTAGTTTGTCAGGAAGTCCACAACATAGTAGTGGCATTGGAAATAGGTCTGGTAGGATAAGTCCTGTTAGTAATAAGTCTCCGCCCAGTCCTTGATGGAGATAGACTGGGAGCTTGGCGCATAGCATTCCAAGGTATAGCATGCAGCTAATGTGCCATTATTATAAAGAAAACTGGGCACTTTAAATTTAGTTATCCTAAATTAGTGACAGCCATGGCTTCTAAGTCCCCCTAGAAGTTGGTGGCTTTGATTGTGTCTCATGGCTGAGGCCAGGAGAGTGATAAGGTTCAGCCAGTATTTAATTGTGAGGGA
The DNA here is from genome assembly GCF_035594125.1 of Scylla paramamosain. Lineage (NCBI taxonomy): Eukaryota > Metazoa > Arthropoda > Malacostraca > Decapoda > Portunidae > Scylla > Scylla paramamosain. The sequence goes on from NC_087181.1 coordinate 5,906,230, forward strand.
TATCAAGCCTCAATAGATCGCTACCCTGTTTAACCCAAAACCAGGGAAGGAGTATAACAAATGCCAACAAGCTCAGAAAGAACTAGTTTGGCATCTGCTAAGGAGCTCAGACAGTACAGACAACATGCAGAATGAAGGTATAATATCCCATGGACAACTGCCCATGAGCTGGCCACCTATGCCCAAACAGAATATTATACCCACTCTTGCCAGAGAACAGCCTATTTCCAGTTTCCCAAGAGACAGGCATACACCCCTGATAACACTGATGGAGCCTAGGAAGAGAATAGACAGCTGTAATTTGGCAAAATCTTATAAAGTCCTCTAGCCCTCACACACCCACAGCCTTGAGCCCTGGAGACTAATAGCATTTAATAACATACAATACTCAGGACACAAGTAGACAGCAACAGATAGATTAGGAATGGTCAAGAGACTGCTCCCCAAACTGTCACCAAGACATGAGACATCAGGACACAATGCTCCCACACTGATACCAAAGCATGAGATGTCAAGACACAAGTAGACAGCAGTAAACTTATTAGGGATGGTCAAGAGACTGCTCCCACACTGTCGCCAAGGCACAAGATATCAGGACATGAGTAGACAACAGTATACATCAAATGCAGGCAGCCTCCCATGGGGCTATTCCTAATCAGTCTGGCAGGGCCAAAGGCTTTATTTCAGGGCCATATGCTCCTTCAAGGCCAAGGAGATTTATGAGGTGGTGGCCAGTAGGATGGAGGTTACAGCTCTCCCATTCAAGGCCTCAAGAAAAATGGATCCAAGCCTTTTTCAAAAAGCATAAATTCCGCCACAGGAATCAACTAAATAAGAGACAGCAGGTACTCATCATCGCTTACTTTAAAGCACCCATAGGAAACAGTCCCCCACCCCTCAATGAAGAGGAAGAACTTGAACAAGTCTTGGCTGCTCATGATGAAGATGAGATCTCCAACTTTCATTTTGGAGGGTTTAGGAATGAGGGTGAAGACTGAAGACTCAATAGTTTTTTTTTTTTTTTGTGTGTATGTGTGTTTCTTTTTAATATTCTTGTAAAAAGTGCTGTGTGTTATGGCTAAAGTGTTTTTTTCAATACAAAGCGTTGAGCCACCTCATGAGTGTTCCTACAAATAGTAATCTGGTTTATAAGAGTCCAGTTGAGTCCTAAACATTATTTATTGTGCCGTATAACAA